>NC_134356.1:626313699-626613699 GCF_048569485.1 Anomaloglossus baeobatrachus | reverse complement strand
GTGGAGCCAGGCGGCTTTCATCCTGCGTACAATGGCCTCTTTCAGACGCACGGTGCCGGGTGAATAGCGCAGGCTGGCATCTTTTCCGATTTAATTCACACCAATTAAATCTAGCATTTCATTACCGACGTACGAGGCAAAATAGGGGATAGAAATCCACCAGCCGTGTGTATAATACGTACAATGGAAACTGCACAACAAGAGCGGGTGTACTCAATTACCAGAGTGAAAATACCGGCCTACTAAAAAGATGAATACAGCGGCCACCTCTGCTGAGTGTCAGGAATGGCTGGTTTCCTAGGCAGGGAGCGAAGTGCTTTGCTTTAGAGTAGCAAAGAAGGGATAGTCCCGCACTACCAAGCAATACCTGGACAGGTATCGCATAGGAGAGAATCAGCTCCAGTACGCCATTGGAGGTCACGGCCCAGGGGTGCTCGTCAGATAAACAGAAGGTATCCAGTGTAAAGTCCAAAAATAAAGATCAGACCGCACTCTCCAACTTGTAGCCGGAAATCTTCTTTATTGTTAAAAACGTGCAGGATAAAATAGCTTCAATGGTCCATGGACCCGTTGAAGCATAATCAGACGCGAAACAGCCGTCGTCCGTGAGGGGGCCTGCACCTAGCTCCTCTCCCGGTATTTTATCCTGCATATTTTGAACAATAAAGAAGATTTCCGGCTGCAAGTTAGAGAGTGCGATCTGATCATTCTTTCTGGACTTTGCTTTGCATTAGAGTGTCTGAGTGCTGCTCTGAAGCTGGATCCAGCCATTTCTGCTGAGATGCTGCCTCCTATTGCATGATTGGAAAGCGCATAGTTTGTGTCAAAAGTGCAGGCATGTTGCTGGCGGGAGCTGTCACTCTTTGGGAGAGCATTGTTCCCCGGCAAGCAAAAAGCTGGCAGGCAGGGGAGCGGCGTGCTCCTGAAGAAAAGGATGTAAATAACCCTTTAAGATGAGGTTGTCTTCATTTGACGACCAACCTTACCAAGGTAGTATCAATGGATGGGATCAATGATGACACATTGGTTGATGGTTGCTCCACCAAGAAAGAGGTTCTGCAGCTCCCTGTTTAACTGGAGTGATGGCCGTGCACTTGTGACTCAGTAGGGGTTCTTCAGAGGATCACTGAGGGTCTCAGGGGGGATCAGTAAGTCATCAACTATCCAATGTCCATACACACACAACGTAAGCTTTTTCTTATTTGTCAGCTGACCCCTGCCATGTTTACCCTTCATGCTTATCTGTTGCCATATGCCAGGTCCATTGTTCGCTTCACGACACCCTAAAGGTCCAGTCATGCATAACGAGATCGTTACTACGTCAGTTTCCGGATCGTTGTTAAGTCGTTGGTGAGATGTCACAGAGTCATTTTCACAACGACTTTAGTAATGATGCAGCGGGGGGCGCGGAAAAGGTGACGCGACTACACGCCTACGTGTCACAGTTTAAGTTCTCATCTAGGTCGTTAACGAGATCGTAGGTAGGTGTCAAACATACAGATCCATCCTGCCCAGCAGGACTCCAACGAGCCAAAAATGGCCCAGGACATTCAGCAACAACCAACGATCTCACGGCAGGGGGCGGATCATTGGTACATGTCAAACATAACGAGATCGCTGGTGAAGTCGTTGTTTCGTCACAGAAACTGTGACGTAGCAACGATGTCGTTAGCGATCTCGTTATGTGTGAAGTGGCCTTAAGGGCTCGGTGCGCCTCAGCATGCATTCGACATAGCAGGAGTGTTTCTTTTAAGGTTGTCCTTGTCTGATGTGTGTGGTCTTCTTCTCTCAGGCTCCTGGAAGCAGACTCCAAGTCTCTACGCAGCGTTTCCGGATCCTGCAGGACCAGTGTCACCTCCCCGGGGCCACCACCTCTGGACCAGGACAGCTGGGAGCTTTGGGGACGCATTGTCACTCACTGGGAGGAATGGACCAGGAGGAAGGAGAAGCTTTTGAAGGTCAGTGAGAGGCAGAGATGATGAGGGAGAGCCTATGTATGACCACACGCGGTCAGGTTACCGTCCTCTAGAGGGAAGACGTTCCATCATGTTCTGTTCTTTGGGTATATTACATTACAGGACAATGTATTACACTGATGGCAATCGTTAACGCTGATCGTCTCATTACTGAGCAGACGGATCACGGCACACACTTCATCAGCTGAAGTCCTACTTGCTTCTTCCGGTGGTTGACTATAGAAGCTCCACACACTGCATATAACTGCAGCTCTGCTATCCATACCTTCACATGCTTGTGTACTAGATGATAATTAGCTAGTGACATTGATATCACTTGCTAATTATCTCAGATTACCTATGTTTTTAAGATAATGGGTATGAAAATTAGCCAGAGGACGAAAACTGGTTCTCTAGTGCCACCTACTGGAGGAAGCCGTCGTGTACACCCTTTAGAGAAAATCTGTCAGAAAGTCCAAAATTCCCTTAACAGTCTACATTTGATAGCTGGCTATCTTGCTGACAGCAGGTGGTTTTTGCATTTGGTCTTTTTTCGGGTGTACAGCGTTAGTGTGCACTGTAGTACACTGAAGCCTGTGCCATCAGGATCACCCGACCGTGCAGCCTCAAGGACTGTGGCGACGTGAGAAGGTGCAAGATTGCCTGACGGCAGGGAGACAGCCAGCTATTAACATAGGAACGCAGGCGCTAAGGATGCAGGCGTTCGTTAGGTGCTCCGTGTGGGACAAAAGCACTTTCGCGTCTCTTTAGCATTTTTTGAAAATCAAAAATGCCTCCACAATAGTTGAACGTTTGTCTCATCTGTCCCTCAGGAGCTTATACGGAAGGGGATCCCTCACCACTTTCGTGCGATAGTGTGGCAGATGCTGTGCAACGCAACAGACATGCCGGTGAAAAAGCAATATGCCGATCTCCTAAAGATGTCCTCCCCCTGTGAGAAGCTGATCCGGAGGGACATCGCTCGCACCTACCCCGAGCACGACTTCTTCAGGGGTCAGGACAGCCTGGGGCAGGAGGGACTGTTCAATGTCATGAAGGTAAAGAAAACCCCTCCCCTCTTTTTATTATGCCTCGAAGTCTGGAGAAACATCAGAACATAAGAAATCTATTTTCTTGGCATTTTCGGTGTATGCAGCAGCATGATCCTACATAATGAATGAAGTGGCAGACGCTTGTCTATGGTAGTGACGGAGATAGCCGAGGCTGTAAGGACGAACCAGGACGAGCCGTATATTGAAAGCAGCTCCCGGCTACCTCCATCAGCTCCATAGAGCAGCAGAGATCTGGTATTATACAGGGCTTTGTCTCTTCTTCCCCCCCCCCCCCACCAGGCATACTCACTGATAGACCGAGAAGTGGGCTACTGTCAGGGCAGCGCCTTCATTGTGGGCCTTCTTCTCATGCAGGTAAGTGGCTTCCTATACACCTGTCTCACACACCCGCACGTTCACTGTATGGCGGTCCCGCACCGTCCTTATACTTTGCTCTCTGCCCCATTAGATGCCGGAGGAAGAGGCCTTCTGCGTGTTTGTCCGGCTGATGCAGGAATACCGGTTACGAGAGCTCTTTAAGCCCAGTATGGCTGAACTCGGCCTATGTATATACCAGCTGGAGTATATGTTACAGGTATATATACATATTTTGTATTCTGACCTATGAACAATGTGTAACTGGTGCGAGGCTTAGGAGAGGCACAGGCCACTCTGGACCCTTTGTTACTTTGCTTTTATCTTTCAGGTATATCAAAGGGATTGGCCACAACTTAGACAACTCCTTCTTAAATGCCCGAGTCCTCCGAGTAAAAGAAGAAAAGCTTAGTCTCACCTCCCGAAGTGGCGCAATTCCAGCAATGTCATCACCAATAATATTGTGATGTCAAGTAAGCGCTGCAGCCAATCAGCAAGAGCTGATTGGCTGCAGCACTCCTGTGACATAATGTTAAATGATCTATTGGGAACAACCGTGCTGACATAGGTGTGACAGCGCCGCTGCAGAGTAGCCATTGTTTTTTATTTTTCCTATGTGGCACTGAGTTGTCAAGTAGTGGAAAACCCCTTTAATGGAGAAAGGCCTTTGTAATCAGGGGGTCACAGTATATTTTGCGATTTGATATTCTGATGCTTGAAGTTAGGCACTTTGCTCCTTTGGCACCCATGACAACACCTCCCGTCTTAGCACAACATGTAAGTCACAATTCACATGTATAAAGATATAAGTACATGTGCCAGGTATTATGTAGACTGGTGACTCAGATCCATAAAACGGTCCTGTGATGAGGACAACAAGGTAAGAAGAGTTGTCATGTGGTCTCAGCTATAGTCTGTGCTTCATTTGATGATAAAGTACAGTATCATTACGGGATGGATTACAGCATAAACACCTGATATTCCCTTTTCAGGACCAGCTCCCAGAGTTAAATCTCCACTTCCGCTCTCACTGCTTCCACACGTCGATGTACGCCTCGTCCTGGTTCTTGACCCTTTTCCTCACAACGTTCCCCCTGCCCATCGCCACCCGAGTGTTCGATATTTTCATTTACGAGGTAAGTGGCGGCTGTCGCTGTGCTGCCGATCTTTGCAGTCCCCGCCATGAATTCTACGTTCTCTGCAGTCACCTTATATTACAGGGGCTGGAAGTCATATTCCGAGTAGGGATGGCTCTGCTGACCGTGAATCAGACCGAGCTGATGCAGCTCGACATGGAAGGCATGTCTCAGGTAAGGAAATATGGCTATAAATCCAAAAACTGAAATAGAGATCCATATCTATATATGCATGTCCACCAAACAGAATACATAAACCTACACTAGACCTGCGTAATCACATAGTACATCAGAGAAAATACACATGATTTCAAAAAGTATTACAAAATTTTTATTAACATGATACCAATAGACAGTATATCACATGATTCGAGACGGATATCAAAAAACACACAGTAAAAAGTCATTACCCCTTAAAAACACAAACAATCCTGGGACAGTGTGGTCTTAAAGTTGGTACATTATAGTGGTCAGAAAAGGATATATACATGCACCCCAAAATACATCAAAGGTAATACTGCAAAACCAGCAATCTGGTGTACTATAATCAAAAGGGATGCATGCATAAATCCCAAATATATCAAAAGTGATAGTGCAAAACTGGCACTCCAGCAAAAATAAATACTGATGTATCAAATTCTCATATCATGCAATTATAAACATGTGGTACATAAAAAAACCCTTGCGGATTACATTTTAACATAACTTTCTGCAATTTTAACCATACCCCACATGAAGTTATGCCAGCATTCAGGTCAATGTCAGACCATCCCATCACCCAGAAAGGGGGAGATGGGAAATAAATCAGACCTGAAACACTGCTGGAGGTAGATTAGAATTTGTAGAAGACCACTACCTGATGAACCACACTGCCCAGCACCTCTACGCGCACGTTTCACACTCGCTTCGTCAGGAGGTGCTGTGACAGGGAGATGGTCATCTTTTATGGCGCAGGACTCACCTGAGGCACATCAGTGGTGCGCAATGTGCGGCGACGGCCATGCCGCCCACTCCAGCCGGCGTCCCGGAAGCTGCATTGCGCATGCGCGCTAATCACTTCACTCATTGGGCGCCGGCTGCAGGGGAGGGACAGACACCGATACACAGAGCGCGCACGGGCATCAGTAAGTCGAGCGCCATCTTGGATGAGGGCAGAAGTATTGGCAAATAGCACAGATCGGGAATTCACATAAGCACTTTACCAAGGCATTGTTCCCAAGCAATAACAGTAATATATAAATGCATGATCACATATGGAGTTGGTACAGACACATAGTCTCATAAAAAGGTATGAAAATGCAGCACATAGAGATGCCAAAGAAAAAAGCTTTATTCAGCCATCTATAGCAAAGGGATAATCAATCAATTTACGGCCATCCCATGTGCTACATAATCATAACCCTGAGTTTCATCATACAATCCATAAGTGCCAATCAATAAAGCATCCAATACATTAGTTAATGCGCGTGGATCCCGGAGTGTGGTTCCATCATATGTAGAAGGTGTACATCCCACACATGGCTAATTTCCAAAAAAATCGCTCTCACCAAGCTCTGTATGTAAAAAATCAAGAAAAGGAAAAGAAAAAGAATTAAAAAAATGACCATAAAAATCAAACAGAGAGCAATAGGCCCAAGGAGGCAGCCTAGGCCAGACCCAAACAGTAAATACAGAACATGAAAATATGGCCGCTGGGCCTGGCGATTGCTCAATGACTGTCTCTACCGTCAGCAGCAATCAAGGCTATATTGCCTGCCTGAAGTCATGGGTGCTGAGCAGGAGAAAGATAGGCCCTTAAAAGTGTCTCCCAGGCTACACATATTTGGTCGGGTACCTTTTCTTTTTTGAGGGGATCGCCCCTTTAACCCCTTCACAATTGAGGACGTACTGGTACATCCTAAATCATGAAGGGGTGATCACCACCAGCTGCTGCGGTGAGCCAGAAATGTCCTCTAATTTGTACAGCAGACGTGTGCTTCACAGGCACAGGTGGATCTGTGATCCACCTGCGCCTGTTAACCTCTTAGATTGCGCTATGAAAATGCGACAGCGCGATGTAAAGCGCCGTAGCGGGTAACACTCTCTTACCTGCTGCCATCGGAAGCCCCGTGACGTGATCATGGGGAGCCGATGGTTGCCATGGTAGCACATTGTCATGATGACTCCTATCGCTGTCATGTCTCACTTCCTGTTTAAGCCATCAGAGAGGTGGCTGTAACAGCAGACGAGCATTTCTTCTCGTCTGAGCTGTGCAGCTATGTTCAGCAGAAATGAATGAGCAATCAGACTGCTAATCCTTATAGTCCTCTAGGGGGACTAGTAAAATAAAAAATAAAGTGGGAAAAAAACAGTTTAAAAAAATACTGAAACCTAAAAGTTCAAATCACCCCATTGAAAATTAAAGAGTTAAAAAAATAAACACACATTTGGTATCGCTGCGTTCAGAAATGCCCGATCTATCAAACTATAAAATGAATTAATCTGATCGGTAAACAGCGTAGCGGCAAAAAAATTCCAAACGTCAAAATTATGTTTTATAGTTGTTGCAAATTTTGCGCAAAATGCAATAATAGGCGATCAAAACATAGCATCTGCACAAAAATAGTAGTACCATTAAAAACATCAAGACACAAAAAAATAAGCCATCACTGAGCCCCGAAAAATCAGAACCCTACGGGTCGTGGAAAATGGCGCAAATAGTATGCCTCTCTTTTTTGGACAAACGTCTTAATTTCGTTTTAGCCCCTTAGATAAAAGTAAACCTATACATGTTTGGTATCTACGAACTCGTACTGACCTGAGGCATCACACCGACACCTCAGTTTTACCATATAGTGAACACTGTGAATAAAGTATCCCAAAAATAATGATGCAA
Organism: Anomaloglossus baeobatrachus; assembly: GCF_048569485.1. Taxonomy (NCBI): domain Eukaryota; kingdom Metazoa; phylum Chordata; class Amphibia; order Anura; family Aromobatidae; genus Anomaloglossus; species Anomaloglossus baeobatrachus. The sequence continues at coordinate 626,606,306 of NC_134356.1, read as the reverse complement.
TCGCATTTTTTTTTGCAATGTTTCCACTCTTGAAAATTTTTTTGCTGTTTTCCAGTACACTATATGGTAAAACTCATGGTTTCATTTAAAAGTACAAATCGACCTGCAAAAAACAAGCACTCATATGGCAAGTTTAACAGAGAAATAAAAAAGTTACGGCTCTCAGAAGAAGGGGAGCAAAAAAATACGGAAAGTGGCCCAAGTGTGAAGGGGTTAAATCTTCAGGATTGTCGATAACACTGATCCTGGCTTTTGCCGCAGAGTGTCGGCTGTGGAGCTTCTGCAATGAATACATGGGCACGGCACCGGCTTCGGTCCTCTATTTAGTATAATATGCTTGTGCTTTCATTTCTCAGTATTTTCAGAAGGTGATCCCTCATCAGTTTGACAGCTGCCCAGATAAGCTGATCCACAAGGCATATCAAGTAAAGTACAACCCCAAGAGGATGAAACGGTATGAAGGACCCCGACACTTTCTCCTTTTAAGGTTTATTGTGCTTCTTTCAAGCTGAGAGGTGTCGATGCTTTTCTCTTTAGATTGGAAAAAGAATATGCCGCCATCAAGAGCAAAGAGATGGAAGAGCAAATCGAAATCAAGGTGAGACCCATGAGCAGTGTCTGACAACCGTCTGTCCATGGTGAGGCACAGCTAAACTTCACAGTTAAGGGTGCTTTACACGCTGCGACATCACTAACGATATATCGTCGGGGTCACGGTGTTTCTGACGCACATCCGGCGTCGTTAGTGACATCGCAGCGTGTGACAGCTAGGAGCGACGATCAACGATCGCAAAAATGGCAAAAATCGTTGATCGTTGACACGTCGCTCCTAATCATAATGTCATTAGTGTTTCATTCCGCAGGTTGTTCGTCGTTCCTGCGGCACCACACATCGCTGTGTGTGACACCGCAGGAACGACGAACATCATCCTACCTCTGTCCACCGGAAAGGAGGAAGGAAAGAGGTGGGCGGCATGTTCCGGCCGCTCATCTCCCCTCCTCTTCTATTGAGCGGCCGTTTAGTGACGCCACAGTGACGTCGCTATGATGCCGAACGCACCTACCCCTTGAAGGGATTGTTCGGCGGCCACAGCGACGTCGCTGAACATGTATGTGCGTGTGACGCTACCGTAGCGATATTGTTCGCTACGGCAGCGATCACCACATGTCGCACGAACGACGGAGGCGGGTACTATCGCTCACGACATCACTAGCAATCGCTAGTGATGTCGCAGCGTGTAAAGCACCCTTTAGTCCGCTTTCTTTCTGTTTGTGTGTTTTTGTTATTGTTTTTTGTTGAGTCTGTATTCTGAGACCTCCACCAAGTGCTCAATAGATACCCCGAGCAGTGTGCAGATCAGCAAAGATGAGCAATGCACATAGGCTACAACGCCTAGGTTTTGTATTGAATCCAAACACTGTTGTGTGTAGACACCTTTCTGCTCAACTGCCCATTTTTTAGGGGTCCATGGAGCGATCGGTGGAGATCTCTGGACTCGGAGCATCACCAATCTGCACTAAATTAAAGTGTCTGCTAAATCTAAAAAGAGTAAGTTTAATTAACCCAGTCCATAGAGGGAGGGTCATTTTTTATGTCAGGAGAAGAGCGGATGCAAAGGAGGATTTTGGGTACTCACCATAAAATCTCTTAGTTTAATGAACCCAGTCCACAGAGGGAGGGTCGCTTTTTTATAAGTCAGGAGAAGAGCGGATGCAAAAGAGGATTTTGGGTACTCACCGTAAAATCTCTTTTTTGTAGCCTTCACTGGAGGACACGGGAAACTATGTGTAAAGTCTGCTGACACCTGAATGGTGACTCAGAGATTACATGTATCAAAAACATTTCAGCCCCCTGTTTCCCCCAGTGAGGCATTCGAGAAAGAGCAATTTCTCACCCAATGACTACATAATACCCAATTTCTCCTGTAGAGACCACTTCAGGAGAATTGTGTTGCTTACCCCAGCAATAGGCACAAGCTTCAGTTTGTGACCTAAGATATTTCGCTGAATTATTCAAGAAGGATCTGTCAGTTAGATAATGTATAGGCAAGCCGGTATCACTAAATTTTAAAAGTAGATAAGAAAGGAAAGTCATAGAGATTCCACCGACATTTGCAGTAAGGATTCATGTTCTTGTATTGAAGGTCCTAACGTCCACGTCTTTGTCACGTTTACAGATCATATGAGAGTTACCAGATAATTGGGTTAGTTTATATGTTTTTATTCTGGAAATTCACTCCCTTCATGCCTCCAGATGAAGCACAGGCGTCACTTTACTTGTACCGTATGTACAGCTTTTTCTTGGGCTCACCCTTACCCCCTACTAAGAAATACACTGGATTAAGATTGCCAAGTAAGAGAACCTGTCAGTACAGTTTTACATATGGAGGTAGTGGTTTGGCTGTAAAGGCGCTTGTCTCCCAATAAAAATGATACCTTATTGGTAGAGATCCGGTGGGCCAGTCAGGAGAAATCGAATGTAGAAGCCATATGCAAATCAGGCAGAAGTGTTCCTTTCAAGTGCATCGACACGCCCCCGTGCACGGTCTTGCCTGTTTCATATATGATTTACATCTTAGATTTTTTATGACTGGCAAATCAGATCCCATACCAGTAAGGTATCAATTTTATCAGCAAAAAAAGGACCTACACAGTGAAACCACTACATCTGTATGTAAAAACCTGCTGGCATATTCCCTTTAAATAGAGAAAGGGAAACGATACCTACTCTGAATGTCACTTAAACTGGTGGCATTGTTTGTTCTAGTAATTCTGTTGTAAAACTGTTTGTTTTTTGTTTTGTTTTTTTGTTAAATTCCATAGTTTTAGGTTTAGAAATGATTTTGCAATTTTCATGTTTGACCGATTTTTGGAATAGCAAAATAAAATATAATAAAAGTCTTGTATCTTCAGTATGCTTCTCTAAAGGTGTTCCTTAAGATTCTCCTCCTTTTTTCGTAATCCCTTAGTTAAAAGGGTTTGTTACATAAATAACATAAAACATTTATCCACACAATCGATGATAAATAACTTCTGGTGGGTCTATCTGCTGAGAGCCCCACTGATTCTGAGAATGGGGTCAAGAATGTCCCCTGTGTGAATGGAGTGGAGGGGTATGAGCATGTGCAACCCCTGTTCCCTTCACTATCTGTAGGAGCAGAGCTGCACATGCTCACTACTGCTCCATTCACACAATGGACTTTGGGCCGTGTTCTCTGGATCGGTGGAGGATCATACATTTATCATCTGTCTTTTGGATAGGCAATATGTTGTTTATGGGACAACCCCATTTAGTGCATGTGGACATGGGTATGCTTTGTGTCCAGTTAAGATGCCGCAATCCACATCAAGCATGCTGCCTCTTTAGTTACACAAGGGGCTGTTCCTCATTTATGAGAGTCCATTTCAGAAAAAGGACGGCACTCGCCAAAATCCAGTGAATTCTTTATTTGAAAAAAGGTGTGGTGAAAGCAGCGGGCCCCCTCACGGACGACGGCCGTTTCACGTATGCATACGCTTCCCAACCGGAGGAAGCGTATTCATACGTGAAGCGGCCATTGTCCGTGAGGGGACCCACTGTGCGCTTTCACCGCAATTTTTTCAAATAAAGAATTCACTGGATTTTGGCGAGTGCCGTCCTTTTTCTGAAATGGACTAATACTGAACTCTAAACTGTGTTGGACGAGCACCTCTCAGCCGGCTTCGTAGAGGATCCCTTTCCTTATCCTGGATGAGTTGTAAACGCTTGTACGAGTGTGGGGGGGGGGGGGGGGGGTTGGTGCGGCAGTTTTCTTTCTGTGGATTTTGTTCCTCATTTATGGCATACCCACACCTGTCTCCAGAACAATGGTCCCCGGACCCTGGTGAGGTTGCCACCACCTGCCACATGTAGTTGAAGAAGGAATGGAGAGGTGTCCAAGTGCTCTTACATGCTTGCCTAGCGGTTTTCTAATTTCTTTACCTCCCAGAGAAGTGAATGGAGAGCAGCGAATATGTGTTGCCAATAGAGTTGAACCAAATCATTTTGCAAGGCTTGGTCCATCGGCCTCATCCATAATCTGTGGCTGCTCTAGAGAAGCCTGAAGTACCACCCCTTAGCCAGCCTGGTGCCACGTCACTTGTGTGCCACGACTCAACAATGACATTACGTCAGGCGCCCAATCAAAACAAGATCTGCAGTTCCCATCAGGTAGGAGATGGTTCTTGCAACGCTCCTCCTTTGGCCACAGATTACTGATGTAGCTGGTAGACCACGTCCCACGGATTGATATGTGCAAACGCTAGTTGCAGCTTCCGGGGAATCCGTATTCTTGGCACGGGTGCGGAGGCACAGAGATGGGCATGTATCAGACTTTAGACCCCACTATTCTACTACTGCGGGTAGCTTATTGTATCTCACTTTTCTCACAATCCTTTATACAGCGATTACGAACAGAAAACAGACTTCTAAAGCAACGCATCGAAACGCTAGAAAAGGTAAGACCCGAACCATCTCCGGAGTCATCACCCCCCATCTTCCCATCTACAGATCCATTTCTTTCTTTCCTGTATAGGAGGGTTGAAGGTGGCTGCCATGTGTCCTATTATCACAATAATGTAACCTCTGCTGCCCACCAACCCTGTGCATGCTCCAGCTCTGCACATGTCAGTTGCAGAGGTAATCTGACATAGAGGACATTGAGCTTGTACCATGGCAGCCATTTTTCTCTCCTCCTTGGGTGATTTCTTGCTGTAGCAGTGATGTCATTTATATAAGCTGTGGGATTCTGTCCTGCCTCTTGTAGTGCGGTGGTGGTCATTTTTTCTTTCTCTCTCCCCCCTTCCTGCTCTGTCTTTGTTTCTCTCGCTCTCTGTCTCTTTATCTCGTCCGGTCCCTCCGTCTTTGTGGACCTCCTCTTAGGAAAGCGCTGCGTTAGCGGACAGGCTCATCCAGGTACAGTCACCTCTCTTCTTGCATTATTTGTCTTCAAGATCGTTCCTGTTTTTTCCAGTTGTATTTTTCCTATCACATTGAACTTGAGGGAATGTAAAGGGAGGACGGAAGAGTTGTCAGAGGTCCGTAAGGAGGAAATTCTAGGTGGGAAATCAAAGGTGTTTTCCACTTTTAGGGATTTTTTTTTCAGCTCAGATTCACATATTTTCCATGAACACATGGACTGGGTAACCCCTGACAAAGCTACTGAAGTAGTGACACGCGTAGGGTGGTGGGTAATACGGGGCACTGGGTATTCTTTATTTTCTATGGCAGTCAGTGCAATGGTGGCAACTGTTTGTTAATGGCTATTTAAATTATGCACTTGTTATCTAGTGATAGGATGATTTATACATATTTGCATTTTTTTAACTATTTATTGTCCCGTCTGAATAGTATGCCTACCAGATACTATTGTATAAAATGGTGCTTCCCCATACCGGCTTGTTAAATCTTGTTGTCAGAGTTTAACAGCGGGATTTAACAGGTTAAAATTTGAGGACTGAGATCCCGCTGTGCCCCTGCTATGTACTATGTAACGGCTGTGTCTGACCGTACAGAGACATGGTCTGATCATACCACATCACATACAGACATTACAGCACAGGATCACAGCTGATTCTTTTTGTGAGGTTAAACATTTCCCTGCCCTGTTTTTTAAAAATAAGTTGTGATCCTACTGTATGCTATAATGTCTGTGCACTCTTGCTTCCTCCCCGGCCCAGGACATGTGGTAGGATCAGACCATGTCTCTGTTCAGTCAGACACAGCCATTACACAGTACACAGCAGGAACACACACTTTAAATTTATCTCACCACAGGAACATTTTTTTTCAAACACATCCAATTGTGGAAATTATTATTTTTCAAAAGATGTATTTATTAAAATTAACTTTGTTCATGGGAAAACTCTATTATGAAGTAAGAAAAAACAATCCCCAAAGGTGAACGACCACCTTTAAAATGGGAAAGAATGTTAGGTTCACTGGCTGTTCATGATGAGCCATCCCCAAATTTATATTTTATATACATATATATATATATATATATATACTGTGTATAATAAAAATATATATAATATATATATACTGTGTATGTGTTAATGTATGTGTGTGTATGTCCGCTAAAGGAATTTGCACTGTCGCATTTACAATCACGAAATTTTGCACAGACGCCTCATGTGACCCAGGGAACATCGTAGACTATGTTTTTTTAGGAAAATTTAACCCCCCCCCCCCCGCTTTACAGTTACTCTAAAAAATCCTGCCTCCATTAAACTGAATGGAGGTGGTAGCTACACGCTATTAATAGCAACTGTCAGTGGTTGCTATAGGAACAAAATAAACTGTTAGTATAAGAAGCTTATGTGTGAGGTAATAAGATGTCAGTGGAGAGACGGATAGAGAGAGACCGAGTAAGAGACAGCCCTGGAAAGAGACAGCCCAAGACAGACGGGCAAAGAGACAGCCCAAGGCAGACGGGCAAAGAGACAGCCCAAGGCAGACTGGCAAAGAGACAGCCCAAGGCAGACTGGCAAAGAGACAGCCCAAGGCAGACGGGCAAAGAGACAGCCCAAGGCAGACGGGCAAAGAGACAGCCCAAGGCAGACGGGCAAAGAGACAGCCCAAGGCAGACGGGCAAAGAGACAGCCCAAGGCAGACGGGCAAAGAGACAGCCCAAGGCAGACGGGCAAAGAGACAGCCCAAGGCAGACGGGCAAAGAGACAGCCCAAGGCAGACGGGCAAAGAGACAGCCCAAGGCAGACGGGCAAAGAGACAGCCCAAGGCAGACGGGCAAAGAGACAGCCCAAGGCAGACGGGCAAAGAGACAGCCCAAGGCAGACGGGCAAAGAGACAGACTGGGAAAGAGAGTGACACACACAGAGATGAAGACAGACTGATACAAATACAGACAGAGAGATAGAAACAGACAGAGAGAGACATAGACACAGACAGACAAAGAAATACACAAACAGAGAGACAGACAGACAGCGACACACAGACAGAGACTGGGAGAGAGACAGAGAAACAGTTACTATCCCGGGCAACACCCGGGTACTACAGCTAGTGTGTGTGTGTGTGTGTGTGTGTGTATATATATGTGTGTGTGTGTATATATATATATATATATATATATATATATATATATATATATATATATATATATATATATATATATATATATATATATATATATATATATATATATATATATATAATGTATATGTATGCATACTATTTAAGATGTACTGTAAGTTCAGAAATATTTGGACAGTGGCACACGTTTTGGCATTTCAGCTGTTTACCAAAACATATTCCAGATTCAGTTATATAATCATCTGGGCGTAAAGTACAGGCTCTCTGCTTTAAATTTGAGGGTATTCACATCCTAATTAGAGTAAAGGTGGCTTTACACACTGCAACATCGCAAACGACATCGCTGTAACGTCACCGGTTTTGTGACGTAATAGCGACCTCCCCAGCGACATTGCAGTGTGTGAAACACATCAGCTGTTGCTGATCGCTACAAATCATTCAGGACCATTCTTTGGTCCTTTTTTTCCCGCTGTGCAGCATGATCGCTAGAAAGTTTCAGTGTGTAAAGGGGACTTAAATGTGCAGGCAGCAGGAGCCGGCTTCTGCGGACACTGGTAACCACGGTAAACATCGGGTAACCAAGAAGCCCTGTCCTTGGTTACCCGATATTTACCTTCGTTACCAGCCTCCGCCGCTCTCACTGTCAGTGCCGGCTCATGCTCCTTGCACGTGTAGCAGAGTACACATCGGGTAATTAACCCGATGTGTACTGTAGCTAGGAGAGCAGTGAGCCAGCGCTAAGCAGTGTACGCGGCTCCTGCTCTCTGCACATGTAGCTGCAGCATACATCGGGTAATTAACCCGATGTGTACTGTAGCTAGGAGAGCAGGGAGCCAGCGCTAAGCAGTGTGCGCAGCTCCCTGCTCTCTGCACGTGTAGCTGCGTGCGCTGGTAACCAAGGTGAAGATCGGGTTGGTTACCCGATATTTACCTTAGTTACCAAGCGCAGCAGTGCGTCGCTGCTGGCTGGGGGCTGGTTGCTGGTGACGGCTCACCAGCAACCCGTGTAGCGATGCTCCAGCGATCCCTGCCAGGTCAGGTTGCTGGTGGGATCGCTGGAGCGTCTGACTGTGTGACCTCTCACCAGCAACCTCCTAGCAACTTACCAGTGATCCCTATCAGGTTGGGATCGCTGGTGGGATCGCTGAAAGTCTGTGTGTAAAGGGGCCTTTAGGGGGTTAGGCATTACAGCTCTAATAAGTAGCTGCCTGTTTTTCAAGGGAGCAGTAGTAATTGGACAATTATCTCAAAAGCTCTTTAACAGGCTGCATGGGCTATTCCCTTGCTATTCCATAATTAAGCAGGTAAAAGGTCTGGAGCTGATTCCAGGTGTGGCAGTTGGATTTGGAAGCTGTTGCTTTGAACCCACAACGTGCAGTCAAAGGAAATCTCAATGGCAGAGAAACAGACCATAATTAGGCTGAAGAAAAAGAAGAAATCCATCAGAGAAATACAAGAAATGTTAGGAGCGGCCAAATCAAAGTTTGGTGCATTCTGCAAAAAAAAAAAGAGCGCACTGGAGAGCTTGGGAACTCAAAAAGGGCCTCGACATCCACGGAAGACAACAGGGGTAGATGATCACAGAGTCCTTTCCATGGGGGAAAAAAAACCTTCACATCATCCACCCAAGTGAAGAACGTTCTCCAGGATGTAGGTGATTCAGTGTCTGAGTCTACCACAAAGAGAAAACTTCAGAAGTGTAAGTACAGAGGGTTCATCACAAGGTACAAACCATTAATCAGCCATAAAAATAGAAAGGCCAGGTTAGACTTTGCCAAAAGACATCTAAAAAAGCCGCACAGTTCTGGAAAATTATTCTGTGGTCAGATGAAACTAAGATTAACGTGTACCAGAATGATGGGAAGAAGAAAGTATGGAGAAGGCTTGGAATGGCTCTTCATCCAAATCACAGCACATCCTCTTTAACACATGGTGGAGGCAGTGTGATGGCTGGGCATGCATGGCTTCCAATGGCACTGATTCACTAGTGTTTATTGATGATGTGACTGAAGACAGAAGCAGCTGGATGAATTCTGAAGTGTACAGAGTGAAAAAACTAACAGAGAGGAATGACAAGAGGGAGTGCGATAGATAAATTGAGACAAATAAATGGTATAATTAGAGGAAAGGCTCACCTTTGTGGGGTTGTGAAGAGTCACAACGACTCAAACACATGTAACATATGACTGCAGTAGCCCCATTTGGAAAGACGAGTGTATCAGTGATGAATAGGTTAAACACTGCGCTGTCATATAGATGAATCCGGATGAAGTTCAAGTGATTTACTTTTCAATGCATTTCGGAGAACACTTTCTCCTTCTTCAGGATTTTTTTTTTCCCTGAAGGAGAAAGTGTTCTCTGAAACGCGTTGAAAAATAAATCACTTGAACCTCATCAGGATTCATCTATATGACAGCGCGGCGTTTAACCTATTCTCCACTGATACACTCAAAGTGGACAGGGTGATACTCGTGTCCTCAGACTCAAAGAGCAAGCAAGGTTGATTGGATGATACTGCACAGCACAGATGTACAATGACCCAAAACATACTGCGAAAGCAGCCAAGGCGTTTAAGGCAAAGAAGTGGAATATTCTGCAATATCCAGAATCACAGAATAATTTTGTTCAACCCCTTTTAATTAAACCTGGAAGTCCCCACTACAATTACATAACTGTTGTTTCATTTTAAATAAAAAATGGCGGCCTTCAGAGCTGAAATCATAAAGATTCGGTCACTTTCCAAATATTTCTGGACCTAACTCTCTGTGTGTGTTTTATAATCACATATACAAACATGTTTATATATTCTTTATAGACATAAACACATATACAGTATACATACACGTACACACTATTAAATATGTGTGTGTGTGTGTGTATGTGTGTGATATATACCTATTTGGGGTTTTGTGTGCAATTTTGTCCAATTTCGGTGCTGACTGTCCACAACGCCGTCTCAACAAGGGGTAGTAACACAGTTGTCATTGTGTTCATACATTTCCCGGAGGAATAACAGAGGGGCAGCACACTGTATAAAATATTTTTCACAGTTGTCATGTCATAAGAAATACATTTCGTCACTAAAACGGACATGTCAGGAGAGTTTATGTATACCTCTATGTCCAGCCCCTGAATAGGGTAAACCACTCTGCCATTATTAGCAGGAAACATGTACTATATGATGGAAATTATTTGTTTCTCGGATTCAGGGTCAGGTGACACGAGCTCAAGAAGCTGAAGAAAACTACGCCATAAAAAGAGAGCTGGCTGTAGTAAAACAGCAATACTATACAGCAACGGAGAATCTACAGAGCGCCCAAAACCTCATCCGCCAGCTTCAGGATAAACAGGTGAGAGCTGTCAGACTGCCACTATGAGGCGCTGGAGTCCTGCAGGGAAATACACTACACGGAGCTGAATGAGCTGAACTCCCAGTGTGCTGAGCATCAGCCAAAAAGCAGAAGCAGGGGATGGTCAGACAGGCCGGGTCATACACAGTATGGGGAGCAGGAAGACCGGAGGAACGAGCAGAGACAGGGTCGAGGTCAGGCCGAGGTCAGTACCAGAGGAAGCAATCGAGTGGGGAGGTAGGAGAGGGGGGAACAACCGGGGCTATTGTGGGAAGGAAGGAGGTGGGATAGAGGAATGGCAGAACGACTAGGGGACGAAACACAGACAGAGATCGAGGTCACAGAGAGGGTGACGGATCAGGATCACACTTAGGCTGCTTTCACACCTCCGGTTTCTGCAATGCGGCACACTCCGGCACTTTGCAGGAAAATCGCAACCGTTTTTTTTTGCTGCCGGTTGCGATTTTCCTGCATAGACTTTAATTAGTGCCGCATTGTGCCGCATGGCCTTGCGTTCCATCCGGTTTTTGCCGCATGCGGCAGATTTAGCCGATGCGGCGGCCGGATGGAACGTTGCCTGGCACGTTTTTTCGTGCGGCAAAAAAAAAAAACGCATCGCGCCGCATTCGGCCGATGCGGCGCATTTTTCAATGCATGCCTATGGCGGCCGGATGCGGCGCGATGCGGCAATAACCGCATCCGGCCGCCGCATGCGGTTTTTGCCACTGCGCATGCTCAGTAGCATGCCGCAAGCGGCAAAAACTGGACGGGCCGCAAAGGAAAAACTTATGCAAAGGATGCGGTGTTTTCACCGCATCCGTTGCATAGCTTCCACAGCCGGATTGAGCCGCAGAGCTCAAGCCGGATGTGTGAAAGCAGCCTTACAGGGACCAGCACTCACAGGCAAAGCTCATAGCTGGCACTGATTTACCGGAGATGATAGTAATTAAAGCATCCAAGCTCCGGAAGTGAGGCTCAAGAGAAGGCTCCGCCCACTAGCCATGTGGATGGGGAGGCGGAACCATGACAAGAGCTTTGTTCCCGGGCCCGCAGGCTCTGCACACATGGTATACCGGCATCTTTACTTTGCCTTTAAGGGAATTTGTAAGTATAGTATTAAAAATATTTTGGACCACTTAGCAGGAGAAACGTGAAGTCAAGTAGAGCTTCCGGGAACCAGATGTGTGCCAATAGTCTGACCACCAAAGGGGTTTATTTCACAGGATGTAGAGGTCTAAAAGATAAGTGAGTTGTCTTTTTTTTTCCTTGCAGAATGATCCACATGCCACAGAAGAGCTAGTCGGTCACCTCGAGTCCGAACTAGAACAGTCACGCCTTAGAGAAGCAGAAACGTTGGGAGCCTTAAAGGAAATGCAAGATAAAGTAGTGGATTTGGAAAAGGTGAGTATCTGCCACAGACTTCACCAGCTAGAAAAGAAGCTGCAATGTAAATAAAGGGTTATTTAGGAACACAAGGACTTCTGAGTCATTTACTTCAATTGGGTGCGCTGTCGGTCCAGATGTCAGGTCAACAGCCGGGGAGATCACACAGATGTCCCACTGTTGCCACCAAGTTGTCATGAACAACCGCTCTGCTGCCTCCAATCATCAGGACATTACACAATTGGCCGATGATTGATGGACAAGGTTGCAACTGCTTTTCCTACTTAAGCCAATTATATGGCACTTTCACAGTGAACGTATAGTATATACACACCCAAATCCAACGCATGGAATATTTATATACTTTGGTACGATCATTGCCAAGCTCCATAAACCCTAAGAACAACCAGTTGCCACCACCATTCATTTATTCAGGCCAATTGGACACACGTTACTGATAACGCTTGGTGTCAAGAGGCTTCATGGTTGCGTTTTATAGAGCAAGAGGAACAGAGCTATTACATTTTATATATTTAATCGAAGAATCAGGCACTACTTATAAAATTTTACAAAAAATATTACAAAGGGGACAAAAAAAATACAGTACAACACAATCACATAAAATAAAAGGGATAAAGAAAAGTACTAAACCTGTGGTCGTACGGATGGCAGAATCTTTTATGGAGTGAAGCGCTCCAGTTAAAATATAGGACAATCCTACAGCAAGCTGTATCTTCCTGCATTGAACAGTGATTATAATTCAGAAGGTGTATTTATGAGATAACGTCAATGGGAAGGGGGGGGAATGGACAAAAGCTCACCCATGCATCCGATGTAGCCACAGGTGCACGGAAAAGTGTCTGGCGTCCACAAATGTTCAGAGAAAAAGTGAAGAAATTCCGGCACGCCAATCTTCCAAAAAATTTGATTTATTTGTACATCTTCAAATATTTCCAAAACATTTTATGTAAAATCGGAGTACCAGAATTTCTTCATCTTTCTTCATCGTTCCTTATGGGAGACCCAAACCATGGGTGTATAGCTTCTGCCTCCGGAGGACACACAAAGTACTACACTAAAAGTGTAGCTCCTCCCTCCGAGCATATACACTCCCCGGATGACAAATCCAACCAGTTCAATGCTTTGTGTTCAGGAGGTCACACACACACATGCATCCTCTGATTTTTGATTTCAAAGATTTGGAAGAAAAGCGGGTCCAATCTGGACTCCCGGCATGTCCCTTCTCACCCCACTGTGTCGGCGGTGCTGTTAAGGTTGATGTTACAAGGCTGGAGCCTTCACATGCCGCGCTCCTTCACCATCCCTCTGGCTCTGGCTTGAAGTGGGAGCCATCACGGTTCTCACTGCTTTCCAGGAGACCGGTCTCCATCCGCAGCCCTTTTCAGGACCCTGACGGACGGAGCGATCATCCCCCAGGGACCTGGCACCTGCGTCTCACAAGCTAAGTACTGAGACGTTATTACCACAGACGGTGGTCTTTCCAGGGGTCCCTTGTACTTTAATATTGGGGGAGAGTGTGTTTTATCACTGTGTTAACATTTCCGGCCGGTTCTCCACTGGAGAACCGCGCCGATGGTGCCTGCTCGCTGGCCGCATGTTTAAATCTAGGCCCCGGCTTCGCCTGAGGCCTAGTTTCGATTCTCTACCCCTGCATGTCAGTCAGTGCAGGGGACAGTGTGGCTCCGCCCAGCGGCTATTCAGCACAGGGAAGGGACACTCCTCATTGAGGAAAGATTCCCTCCCCTGTATGCCTCATTTGCCCTCCGTCCTGCTCTCAGAGTAGGCCCCGCCCCCTCTCCTCGCTGCGGACGCCATGTTCTCAGCGTTTTCAATGTCTCATAGCACATGGTGGCAAATGGGGGCCTGGGACAGAGCCCCCACTTCTGGGGGATCTGGAGGGCACAGAGAGTGTTAAACGGTTTGGCAAGCCACAACCTCCGGTTGTGCAGCTGCTCATATACTGTTTATATACTCTGCTGGGGGTCATTATGAGCAGAGCCCCCACTTCTGGGGGATCTGGAGGGCACAGAGATGTTCCTATGTTAAACGGTCTGGCAAGCCACAACCTCCGGTTGTGCAGCTGCTTATATACCCTGTTTATATACTCTGCTGGGGGTCTTTCTGGACAGTGCCCCCACTTCTGCAGCATGTCTTTTATCAGAGCAGGGCTGCAAGGCTGTTTTTATTATGCACCGCATGTAGACTCGTACTGTCTGTACCGAGCACATAACCACATTTTGATGCCTGTTCTAACATAGTGGTGCCGCAGCCTGGAAGCTCATCCCCAGTGGTCCCTCCGGCTGCTCCGGCTCCGGTGGCTGAACCCCCCGGCTTGAGTAGAATCCCTCTCTCCAGGGGACAGCTCTCCCGGACACTGCTGAGCATGCATCAGCCCCCTTCTCAGGGCGCTTCTGCTGCTACGGCTCGCTCAGCAAAGCTCACAGAGGATTCTTCATCTGGCTCAGACCCCGTCCTCCTAAAATGGAGACGCAGGGTCCCCCTTTCCTTCCTCGTCCCGCGGCTCTGATTCACGAGCTGACTCGCAGGACAAGGAGGATGCCTTTACTAGGGGCTCGGACGCTACTCCATGTACCATTTTGTCCGAAAGTGACGCAGATGCTAATCATTTGATTGCGTCCATTATATTGTACTGGACCTCAATCTGCCTGTATCAGGGGTGCAACCCCCTCTAGCAGAAAAGCATCAGTATACCTTGCCTAAGAGAACGGGGAGTGTGTTCTTTAACCACTCCAGGTTTTTCAGGCCACTGTGACCTAACCCAGAGCCTGTCCTGACAGACGCTGCCCAAAGCGTAGTTCTGATGACTGTTTCCCCCTTCCACCAGTGGTGGTCAAGGAGTGGGCTCATTCACCAAGGGTGGACCCTACGGTGTCTAGTCTCTCAGCCCGGACAGTTGTGTCAGTGGCTGACGGCACCTCTCTAAGGATCCCACTGTCCGCCAAGTTGTCCTTCTGGCCAAATCTATATATGAGGCGGCAGGGGCCTCGTTCTCCCCATCTTTTGCAGCAGTGCGGGCTCTCAAAGCCATCTCTGCTTCTCGGGAGAAGAAGCGTTCCCTCACCAGGGTCTTTATGCCCGACATGGTTGTCTTACCTTCCAGGCTTCAGTCTTTTCATCCTATAGCTGGAGACTGTCACCGCACTGCGGTGGCCTCGGCTACTTCCCTCGCTATCCGCAGGTTCCTGTGGCTTCGAGAGTGGAAGGCAGATGCTTCTTAAGAAGTTCCTTGCTGGACTCCCTTTTGCTGGGACCAGTCTGTTCGGTGAACAACTGGATGAAATTATTAAGGAGGTTTTTGGCAGGAAGAGTACCTCCATGCCACAACCCAGGAAACCTTTCCAGGGCAGGAGCCAGTCGAGGTTTCGTTCCTTTCGTTTCCTCTAACTGGTCGTCCTCTAAGCCCTCGGCCTCGTCCACTAACTCAGCCAAGGTCCGTAAACCAACTGGCGCATGAAGCCGCGTCCTAAGTCGGCAGGAGCTGCTGCCACCAAGGCAGCCTCCACTTGATTATCTGGCCGCGCCAGTAACGTCCTTGGTCGGTGGCAGGCTCTCCCTCTTGGGCGACGTGTGGTTTCAACACGTCTTCGATCAGTGGGTGTGGGTTACCATCTCCCACGGCTACAGAATAGAATTCTATCCAGCCGCCAAACAGATTTTTTCTGTCAACTCCCCCCTGCTCCAAGGCCACCGCCTTCTCACAGGCCGTGGCACTCTTGCAGGCCAATGGAATAATTGTACCAGTTCCCGACTGGGAACGATTCTGAGATTTCTACTCAAATCTCTTCCTAGTCCTCGAGAAGGACGGTGCTTTCCGACCTGGATCTCAAGCTTCTCAACAAGCATGTTCAGGTGCGGCAATTTTGCATGGAATCTCTGCGATCAGTCAATGACCCAAGGAAATTTCTTGGCATCCATCGACATCAGAGATGTCTATCTGCATGTGCCATTCGCAGTTTCACACCAGCGTTGGCTACGTTTTGTAATTGGAGAGGAACATTCCAATTCGTGGCTCTCCCCTTTGGGTTAGCCACGGCCCCTCGTGTATTCACCAGTTGCGGTTCAGCTCCTCCAGGGGTTGGTAGTGATTCCTTACCTGGACGACCTTCTAGTCAGGGTTTCATCCAGTGCAGACTGTCAGCGGAGTGTCTCGCTCACTCTCAGCGGAGTGTCTCGCTCACTCTCAGCGGAGTATCTCGCTCACTCTCAGCGGAGTGTCTCGCTCACTCTCAGCGGAGTGTCTCGCTCACTCTCAGCGGAGTGTCTCGCTCACTCTCGCCACGCTTGCAAGTCCACTCTGACCCCGACCCAGGAACTTATGTACCTAGGGATGCAATTCGAGACTCTGCTGGCACTTGTGAAGCTGCCCTTAGTCAAACAGCAGTCCCTTCATCTGGCGGCTGAGGCTCCGCCGTCATTCCATCAGGCACCTCATGCAGGTGCTGGGTCAGATGGTGGCGTCAATGGAAGCGGTTCCCCTTGCCAGTTCCATCTGCGTCCCCTGCAGCTGGACATTTTCCGCTGTTGGGACAAGGGACCTCTTCTTTGCACAAGCTGGTGGCTCTGTCGCCACAGACCAAGAGCTCTCTTAAGTGGTGGCTTCGGCCCCTCTCTCTGTCCCAGAGACGCTCTTTTCTGGCCCCGTCCTGGGTGATTCTCACCACGGATGCCAGTCTATCTGGCTGGGGAGCAGTGTTTCTCCACCACCGAGCACAGGGCACTTGGACTCCGTCCGAATCAGCCCTCTCGATCTATGTGCTGGAAATCAGGGCTGTACTCCTAGGACTCGCAGCCGCCTAGCAATGTTGGAAGTTCAACGTATCCTTCAGTGGACGGAGGACTCCAAGTCCTCCATATCCGCAGTCCACATCCCAGGCGTAGAAAACTGGGAGGCAGATTATCTCAGCCGTCAAACCGTGGACAGCGGCGAGTGGGCCCTGCATCCGGCAGTGTTCCGGTCAAAATGGCATCCCGGCACAACAACAAGGCCCCGGTTTACGTGGCTCGCTCCCACGATCCTCAGGCCTTGGCAGCGGACGCGGTGGTTCCAGATTGGTCCCAGTTCCGTCTGGCCTACGTGTTTCCCCCTCTAGCTCTCTTGCCCAGAGTCCTGCGCAAGATCAGAATGGAGGGCCGTCGGGTCGTTCTCATCGCCCCAGACTGGCCCAGGCGAGCTTGGTTCCCAGACCTGCGCCGTCTGTCCGTAGAGGTGCTGTGGCATCTCCCGGACCGGCCAGACCTTCTCTCAGAAGGTCCGTTTTCCGCCAGAATTCTGCGGCTCTCAGATTGACGGCGTGGCTCTTGAACCCTGAATCCTTACGGCTTCAGGCATTCCTTCCGAGGTCATCTTCACTATGACTCAGGCTCAGAAGTCTTCCTCGGCCAGGATTTACCACAGGACTTGGAGAATTTTCCTGTCCTGGTGTCGTTCTTCCCTGTCCTTTCTACAGTCCGGCCTGCAGCTAGAACTGTTCCTCATTCCCTCAAGGGACAGGTCTCGGCTCTGTCAACGTTGTTCCAGCGGCATATCGCCCGGCTGGCCCAGGTGCGCACCTTCATGCAGGGCGCATCTCACATCATTCCGCCTTACCGGCGGTCTCTGGATCCCTGAGACCTTAATCTGGTCCTCATGGCCTTACAGAAACCCCCCTTTGAGCCTCTTAGGGAGGTTTCGTTGTTTCGTCTTTCACAGACAGTGGTCTTTCTGGTGGCCATAATTTCTCTAAGGAGAGTCTCTGATTTGACTGTGCTCTCTTCGGAGTCACCCTTTTTGGTTTTTCACCAAGACAAGGTGGTTCTCCGTCCGACTCCGGGCCTTCTCCCTAAGGTGGTGTCTCCTTTCCACCTTAACCAGGACATTTCATTGTCTTCCCTTTGTCGGCCCCTGTGCATCGCTTTGAGAAAGCGTTGCATGCTTTAGATTTGGTGCGGACGCTCCGGATCTATGTGTCACGCACCGCTGTTTTTTTTAGGCGGTGCACCTCTCTTTTGTGCTGACCACACGTCAGCGCAAGGGTTTCTCGGCTTCTAAACCGACCCTAGCTCGTTGGATTAGGTCGGCCATATCCGATGCCTACCAATGTTCTCAGGTGCCTCCCCCGCCGGGGATTAAGGCGCACTCGGCCAGAGCTGTCGGTGCCTCTTGCACTACGGCTCAGCAGGTCTGTCAGGCTGCCACTTGGTCTAGTCGGCACACCCTTTCGAAGCACTACCAAGTGCATGCTCATGCTTCGGCAGATGCGAGCTTGGGCAGACGCATCCTTCGGACGGCTGTCGCCCATTTTGTGAAGTTAGGTTTCCCTACTTCTCAGTTTCTGTCTATTTCCCACCCATGGACTGCTTTGAGACGTCCCATGGTTTGGGTCTCCCATAAGGAACGATAAAGAAAAAGAGAATTTTGTTTACTTACCGTAAATTCTTTTTCTTATAGTTCCGACATGGGAGACCCAGCACCCTCCCTGTTGCCTGTTGGCAGCTTTCTTGTTCCGTGTGTTTTCACCGGCGGTTGTTGTAGACAGAGGTTCCGGTTATTCCGGGTTTTACTCTATCTCTACTTATGGGTGGATGTCCTCCTTCAGCTTTGGCACTAAACTGGTTGGATTTGTCATCCGGGGAGTGTATATGCTCGGAGGGAGGAGCTACACTTTTAGTGTAGTACTTTGTGTGTCCTCCGGAGGCAGAAGCTATACACCCATGGTTTGGGTCTCCCATGTCGGAACTATAAGAAAAAGAATTTACGGTAAGTAAACAAAATTCTCTTTTTTCTCATTTATTACATAACAATCATACCCACATACCTCCCCTTGGTGACCTCTGAAGAAGACTGGTCAACAGGATGCAACTCAGGTTCCCAGAATTATGGGATCCCCAATCTTCAGGCTATGTGCCCCCCTCGAGGTCCCTGCTGCAAGATATTAATGCCAAATTTCCTATTATGATTTTATCTTTCGATAGATGGAAAACATGGCATAAACAACCCCATCCATCTAGCCAATATTCATTTGCGACTGATGCGCAGATCGCACAGCAATGCAAGACAATGCATTACATTACCTTTGATATCATGATGTCTAAAAAGTGTCTCCCATAACTAGCAGACTTAAACCTGTCACAAAAAATAAAACAATATTCATAATTGGAATCTGGTGTCACCCTGTCTACTATCAGTCTTTTGAACAAAGAAAGAGTTTTCCACACCTAGGTGAAAAGTGTCGCCTTCGAGCCTCTTGTTCAGACTTTGTGTCAGCTCTCCATTAAATAACCCATTTCAGTTACCTGTCCACACCACAGGGTCGTAGCTGAACAGGGGTTTGATGTAGTTTAGAGTGCTAGCCCTTTTTTCCTTTCCAAGTTGTGATGAAGCCATGCATTTGATCCTATTTTACCATTAAATTATGACACCAAATAGAGCCAATGAGCAAGGTTGGCGCTGTTTATGAGAATTCAATAACATCTTAGCCTTGAAGGCTTATACAAAAGTAGTAGAATCAAGGATATTGGAGGAGGTGGCTCAGAATAAAGACTCCTTACTAGATGTCAAAGTGTTTGTAAGGTTAATGGACTGGTTTCTCAATCTTCTTAGAGGAACAATTCTCTTCCCGATGAAAGCAACGTCGCCCTTCTCCAGGAAGAACTTCTGTCTCT
Source organism: Anomaloglossus baeobatrachus (assembly GCF_048569485.1). Classification (NCBI taxonomy): domain Eukaryota; kingdom Metazoa; phylum Chordata; class Amphibia; order Anura; family Aromobatidae; genus Anomaloglossus; species Anomaloglossus baeobatrachus. The sequence goes on along the minus strand of NC_134356.1, from coordinate 626,586,821 downwards.
GAGGAAGCGAGAAGCTCACGCTCTCCAGGTTATGCGTGATGGTCAGAAGCAAGTGACAGAGCTGAGTGACCGCTGGCAGGTAAGAGCCGCATGTGAAGCGTACATTCCTTATAGTTGTTATTTATATAGTCTATCCGGCAATTGTAGTAACGATCCATCCTATCTTTCATTATGTAGTCCTTGTCTTCCCGGGGTGGAGGTATTTGGAAAGACTCGCCTCGTAAGAGTGCAACTGGGGACCTACAGGACGAAGTCATGTCTTGTCGGTTACGAGAAGTCATGGCTCAGAGCGAAACACGTGAACTTCGGCAGAGGGTTCTTATTCTGGAAAGTCAGGTGTACTTTCCATCTGTGATTTGTCTTCTGTGTTGTGAGTGGTAGATTCTAGACTCATGGACTCCAGATGGATCAGTCCTTAACAGTATACCAGGGTCCGCAAAGACCAGGCTCGCTGCTTTCACTGCTCCTTCCTAGGTCACCGAGGCCTCGATCTGTAAGATGCTGTTATCAGATTTCCCCCCTCTAAAGGGCTGTTGTTTTTCCTTTTAAAGAGGCCCTATCACAAGGTTAAAAGTGGCCAGTATTCCGAATTTTTGGGTTTTGTTTTTTTTCTTGTTTGGTTTTTTTTTTTTTTTTTTTTTATCTGAAAAATGGTTTGGGCCATATGGGCTTTTTATATTTTAAAGCACCCAGTATGCTAAATTTTATGGTCCTCACCAAGGGGGGGGTATTTCATATGATTCTCTAGGGCATGTCATTAGGCAGGCGCTGCATTATTACCCTTTGAGCCACTCCCCTTCAGTAGAGACCATAACAATTGGCACTAAATAAAAAGACTCATATATATCTGGAACCTTTTGGAAGATCTTAAAGAAAACAAAACAACTGAATACTCTTGGCACAGCGGGAACAATATAAAAGCAAAAATTGGACACTATTGACCTAGTGACAGGTCCTCTTTGTAATTGTATACGCATTTCATCCTCACAGCCCATCATATTTGATATTATCCATCTTTTTACTTCTCCTATACAACAATATAAACAATGATGTTAAAGACTCATGTATACAGATATACAGAAATAATTTTTAATCGTCCATATATTACAGAGTAACCGTTGTTTTACAATTTGTTTTTATTTTTTTAGAAATGTGATAGTTCATGTGAAAATAAAATTTGTAATATATTTTATTAGAGAATTCTGCTTCTTTCTCATAATGGGCTGATCTTTCATTCATAATAGTCTCAACTCTGGGGTAAAATTTGGCTTCAGTAAACACAGATATTCCCATTACTGGAATAGGAGATGGCAGTTGGTGCTTATAAAGATCTATGGAGAAATGTAACTGTGGTTTCTGGACAACTTGCAACAGAATGTCTGTGTCTGCTTCCAGCTCCTCCCTCCTCATTTCAGGATAACTTGCAGCAGAATGTCTGTGCCTGCCTCAATCTCCTCCCTCCTCATTTCAGGAGAACTTGCAGCAGAATGTCTGTGCCTGCCTCAATCTCCTCCCTTCTCATTTCAGGAGAACTTGCAGCAGAATGTCTGTGTCTGCTTCTAGCACCTCCTTCCTCATTTCAGGGCAATATGAAGCAGAATGTGTGTGTCTGCCTCCAGCTCCTCTCTCCTCATTTAGGGAGAACTTGCAGCAGAATGTCAGTGTCTGCCTCCAGCTCCTCCTTCCTCATTTCAGGACAACATGAAGCAGAATGTGTGTGTCTGCTTCCATCAACTCCTTCCTCATTTCATGAGACCTAGCAGCAAAATGTCAGTTTCAGCCTCCAGCTCCTCCCTCCTCATTTCAGAAGAACTTGCAGCAGAATGTCAGTGTCTGCCTCCAGCTCCTCCCTCCTCAGGTCAGGAGAACTTGCAGCAGCATGTCAGTGTCTGCCTCCAGCTCCTCCTTCCTCATTTCAGGACAACATGAAGCAGAATGTGTGTGTCTGCTTCCAGCACCTCCTTCCTCATTTCATGAGACCTAGCAGCAAAATGTCAGTTTCAGCCTCCAGCTCCTCTCTCCTCATTTCAGGAGAACTTGCAGCAGAATGTCTGTCTCTGCCTCCAGCTCCTTTCTCCATAGAATTGTAACTGTCATCTCCTTTCTCAGGAATTGGAATATGTGCCTTCACTGAAGATACATTCTACAGATTTCACCCATAAATTGCAAGTGGAAAGATCAGTCCAGGAGGAGAAATAATCACACTTTTTTTCATAAGATATATTACAAAGTTGCTTATATTTACATGTATGTAATGAAAATTATAACGACAGATACTCTTTAAAAAAGCAAAAACCTATCAGCATACAGTAACACACAGCGAAAACTACAATAATGATCCTTGTGATCTACCTGTTGTTGGATTACATACAAGGGTTTTGCAGTACTCCTTTGAAATGTATATAAAAACTTTGGTTTTAACGCTCTTTCCTTGTCCGCACCCATTTTTTAGTTTTTTGGGGGGGTTTTTTTGTGTCTTGTTAAATGCTGATATGTTTTTTAATATATGGTTGAATAAAGATTGTTGGTATGTATATGTATACTTCAGGCCTGCATGTCTATTTTCATAGGTGTATATATTTGTGGGGGGGGGTTGTTCCTTTTGAGCATTACACCCTACCGTGGGTGACATCTGTAGGATTTATTCTCCTAATCGTTTATATAGTCAGTGCCGAGCAGACTGAGGAGCGGGTCCAGACCACAATCTTTCTCTTATGCCTCTTTTTGATGCAGATAATGTCCTTTACGTCATCCACATCGAGTTGTCTCATGTTGTTGGACTAAAGCCGTACGTTTGTACATAGGTCGGTTGTTTTCACTGCGCTGAGCAGGGTCGTGCAAACTGAGCATGTACTGAACGTCAGCTCAACACGTGATCACTTTGTGGGATGAGCTAGAAGACATCATCATCATCATCAATAAGGCAAAGGGGCTGAACTCTGAGGCTGAGAGCAGACGCTGAGGTCGATCCGTCGGACCACTCGGCGCTGATTTGTATATGGCACTGGAGGTGTAAAAAGTGGATTTTATCAGTTTTGTTTGACTGTACGGGTTAAATGAACAATCAAGATCAGTGTTTACAAGGGGGAAACTGGATAACGGGTTCCCTTCACATTAGTGGGTGCTAAAAGTTCCCACGGTATAGTTCCCAGAACCAGAGTTCAACTAAAAAGGACTTTTGGGAGGAGAATTGTGATGTTTTGTCCACTGCTCTCAGCCAATCTGTATCAAGAGGATTGTTTTCAGCTATTCTGATTGGTTGAGAGTAGATACAGCAGCTCTAAATTCTCCTCCCACATGTCCTGTTCTGCTGAATGCCAGGCATGTTACACCGCCCACCAAAATCAGCTTCTGGGAACTAAACAGTGTGAGCTTTTCACTTGTGTAATTTTTCCCAACCATGTAGCTGCCTGTCCGTACGTAGCATGAGAGGGTGACATGCACCATCTACACTGTGTCCAGAGACCTCAGGGTCTGCCATCAGAATGTGTTATTACTAGAGGTCACTCGAAATGTTATAATGATGCACATTAGATATAAAAGTGATGTAAAGCAAACTGTATAAACTGTATGTGCTGGTCTAGTTTGGGGGGGGTCCAGGACATTGAAGCTTTGTTTCTTCCAGGAAGTCCTGCATGAGAAGCAGCTGTCCCGTCTGGAGAAAGAGTGCAAGGAGCTGAGAGACCGGCTGCAGAGCGAGGCCGCACAGTACAAGGCCCTGCAATCTCAGATGAGTGAGGATAAGCGGAAACACGCAGTAACCGAATGTAAGGTGAGGTTACACATCTATGACAAGTAGAGAGACTTTGCCAGAAAATGACTGCCATTGTGCGTCCAGGGTTATGGGGTACTCTGTCCCGGTATAACTGGGGAAATGGTCGTTGCCCGGTCCCGTGCCCTGGGTGCTTTTTAAAAGGGGGATATTTACAGGGGAGTTTGAATAGTGTTCACACTTGACGCCACTTGCGGTTTCGCGGCTATGGGGATGGAGCCGCCGCTGCACAGATTTCACTACTGGGGCTGGTGTTAGTCGCAGCCTGGATGTTAGGCCCTTCCCAAGCAGGGCCGGGCCCCAGAGAATATGTGATGCAGATGGGTGTTGAAAGAAAGTAGGCCACACAAGGGGTTGCAGTGTAACTGGTTCCTTTACTCACGGTAAGCTGGAAACTGATCACCTGAGGCCGGCTGGTCTCAACCGCAGGTCCCCTTAGTCCCAGTGCCAGTTTAGTGAACTGGTGGCTTTCCCCTGCACCTGTCTTTGGTTGGTGGGTCCCCGTGGCTTGGAGCGGCTGGGGGTCCATTCCTGGTAGTTTCTTAACAGCTGTCGGTAGCGTGAACCCTGTGGGGTTGGAGTTTCTGGTCCTGTCCCCGGTTCTAGCGTTGCTACTGTGTCCCGAACTTCAAGGTGAGTGAGGTCATTGATGGCCCCTCACTGTGCAGATTTTATCAGGTCTGCCTAGAGCGTTTGCCTGACCTAGGATTCTGTACCCTGTTGGTGCGTACGCCACCAACAACTAACCGCCTGGGCCCTCAGGTCACTGTTCACTCTTGACAGTCCTTCCTCTCTCTCTGTCACCGACTCACTGACTCCCTGGCCACTGTCTGCCCCTCCCACCTGGTTGTCTAGTGGACTGGATCGGCTCCACCTTTAGGCAGCCATCCATTGGTCCAACCCTAGTCTGGTACCAGTCTGTGGGGGATTTGGGGAAAACAGGGATTATCTGGAGTGTTTGGTTGTTACCGACACTGGTCTTCTGGGTCCCTAGTGGTAGGCCCTGCATCCTTGTGGGGATGTAGTACCTTGTAGCTCACTGATGGCTTCGGGGGCGCTACATTATCATCTGGTATCTGTAGTGCTCAGCAGGTGTCAGAATCTGGATTATTAGAACATAAATACATTTCAGGTACAAATCCTCTCTGACATTTTTCAACTTAGCGAAAATTACTCCAGGATCACCAGATGCCACAATAAAGAAATATTATAAAGGACCCATCGCTTGCCATAAATATATCCGACTGTACGTGGTGTAAATGCCGCTGTTCTCCCAAATCCGGCATTGTTTGTCTTGTGTTCCAGTTCCGCTCTGTTCCTGAGATATGGTCTCATCTTTTTGTATACAAATCTAGTCTATGTATTCACGTGGGCATAGTCATTTACCTTATATGGGCATCTTCTTGCAGACCACACCCACTTGACTAACTAGACTAAAAGTGCATAAAGGGAAGAATGAGCTATATTTCAGGAATGGAGAGGAGCAGGAACAAAAAAAACACAATGCGAGATTTGGGAGAACAGCGGCATTTACACCAGGTGATAAAATTAGTTATGGCAAGTGACGGGTCCTTTTTAAAGGGATTATTCCACCAACAACATTTATCATCTATCTACAGAATGTTGGATGTAGGGATCGATCTGTTGGGACCCTTAAGGATCATCATCACATTGGTCCTGAGACTGCCGTGTGAATGGTTGGGTACTGTACATGTATGATCACCTCTCCATTCACTGACACTGGTGGTCGTACATGCTCCGTTCCTGCTGCAGTAGACCCATAGAAATGAATGGGGCAGTGGACAAACATACACACTATGGCTCCATTTAGACTAAGCTGTGGAACCCCTGTTCTCATGATTGGTGGGGGTCTCAATTATCGGACCCCCAGCGACAATACATTTATCAGTTATCACCTTGACAGTGATAGATCCATATCCTCGCTCTCAGAATAAAGAAGAGGTGATGGCAGTGCGGCTGAGAGAAGCGGACAGTATGGCAGCTGTGGCGGAAATGCGTCAGAGAATAGCAGAACTGGAGATACAGGTGAGATACTTACTATACGTGGATCCCCTAGATTTCCGTGCCTTTCCACCGTCCTTTACATGATCTGTCACATTCTTAGGATTGAGATTTATTTCTCCTACTTAGAAAGAAGAGGGGGTGATAAAAGGGAAACTGAACGATTCCGATTCTTCCCAGTACATCAGAGAACTGAAGGACCAGATCGAAGAACTGAGGCAGGAGGTAAGGGTTAGGACACACGGCGAGAAAAAGAGAGCAAAAGGAATGCGTTAAAAAATCGCATTCCATTCGGACCCATGTTACTCTGCCCTAATTAGACCAAGAAAACAATCGCAGTATGCTGCAGGTGGAATCCGATTCGTATTCACTCGCACCCATACAAGTCTATGAGTACGAGATAAACATCGCACTGCACTTACATTTACACCGGAGTGGAGTGCGATATACGCATCAGCTGACAATGGAGGAGATAGGAAGATTAGTCCCTCGCTCTCCTCCGCAGCGCGCGCCCCCTTCTGCCCGGCTGTGCTGCGATCACAGGATCGCAACACAGTGGCATGACACTCGGCTTACAAGCTCAGCTTAAATGCTTGTGTGGTCCCAGCCTAAGTCGTTAACTGGAGAACCAGTGTACTAAAAATAATGAGACTGACACAAATTTTGGCTTTCAGACAATTTCCTGCTTCAGTGTTTTTAGATCTTTTAATCAGATGTTTCCCTGGTTAGTGAAGTACAGTTATCAGCGTTTTCTAATCTTTCGCACTTTTATTAACTAATACGTGAAGTCTATGTAGAGACTCCATATGTCCAGTATTGTCCCTTATTATTTAAGATTTCAGCCCTTCTGCAACTGGATATAAACTTCTGGGCCAAATCCTCATAGAATGGTAGGGTTGGAAGGGACCTCATAGGCCATCTGGTCCAACCCCCTATGCGTGCAGGTTTTCCTAAATCATCTCGGCTATATGTTTATTCAGTTTCCACTTATAGAACCATTTGAATGGTAGAGTTGGAAGGGACCTCAAGGGCCATCGGGTCCAACCCCCTGAAAAGACTACTCCTCCAAAGAACTCATCTAGGATTGGAACCAACAACCTCTCGAAGCCCACCAGTCTGTTCCCAGACTCCAACGCGGTCACCAAGAGAAGCCCCGCCCCAAAGCTCCGAGCCCCAAGGTCTTCGTCTAGGATTCAAACCAAGGACATCTCGCACCCAAAGCGAGAATCCTACCCCGAGACCAACAAGCAGAAATTAAGAATAGGACATTCTGACTGAAGTGCCATTCTTGTCTCATCAATGCTTGGAGATTACAACCGTTTTTTTTGTGTTTTTAGGTTTGTTCTCCCAATTTTTGACAATTGACTACAAGTTCTCAGAGGGGTTGAGTTTTGTGGAGATTCCTGGCCACGTACCCAAAACATCAATGTTTTGTTCATTGAGTCAATTATTACTTTTGCCCTGTGACTTGGTCTCCATCATGCTGGAAAAGCAATGTGTTATAATCTGGTAACTGTGGACGATGACAAAAAAAAATCCCATTAATCAAGAAAAAAACAAAACCACAAGAGTAGTTGGAAACTAAGCTGACTGCAATCCTCTGTCTATCAGACAACACCAGAAGTAGCATTGGGATGTTCCTAACATACCTAGACATCTCGTGACTAGAGTTGAGCGGACTGGGAATAATCCGGGTCTGGCGTATCCGCGGCGGGTTGATAAAGAAGTCCGGATCTGATCCGGAATCCGGCACCATATATGTCAATGGGGGGGGGGGAAGGGGGAGAATGGGAGAGAGAGAGAAAAAAAACAACACCGTGCGTATCCGGATTTTTCCGATCTGGGTCCACTCAACACTACTAGTCACTGCCGGAGAAACTTGGTACACCTCAAAGATAGACATGAGGAATCCTAATTTGCCTCGGAGCAGTCCCCAAAGAAATAGCAAGCCCCCAACATGCAACAACAATGATGTAAGAAAACACAATACACAGAAAATATAGATTCGCAAAGGTGAGGCCCGACTTACTAGATACAACAGGATAGAACAGATAACTGATTGCAGCCAGCAAAAAAAACCTGCAAAAAATGCCAAACTCCTGATAGGAAAAAAAATATTAAAAAAAATATTAAGACCACTGCGTCTTTCCCCCGCTATATCAGGTACTCTTGTGCCAGACACTTTAACGAGAACTGCAGTTATAATGGGAAGAAACAAAATCACAAAACAAACCATATTCTAAAGGGCAAATAATCCAAACATGAACATGGAGCAAGCTCCCTTTCTTGGTGGAGAAACTGCCCTGCTCACAAAAGCAGGAGACAGATTCTCACAAGAAAGCAAACACAGAAACAAATGGAATAAGAAGAAACAACCTTAAGTGCAATTTCAGCAATTAAGCACAGAAACTAGCAAAGTTATCTGGAGTAGATTCATGCACAGAAGAAATGGGAGAAACTGAAGGGAAAACTCCCAGCCATCTTCAAAAGCAGCCAGAAAACTTAGATCACTGGCGGCTGCCAGGCAGAAAATGCTCTTGTAACTACACGAGGCTGATCTGCAATAGGACTTCCTGAATTCCCTGTCTGAGTCAGAGATTCAGACTCAGCTTCATTGCCATTCCTGGCCACCAGAGGGAGCTCCACACCAGCACCCACTCCAATGACATTCACAACAGCAATGTTCATCAACTAGTTGCTCATGGATGATGGGTGAAGTTGCTATTAGAGGATGATTAGATCCCATTCTTTATTCATGGAAGTGTTCTTAAGGCCGCTTTACACGCAACAACATCACTAACGAGATGTCTTTGGGGTCATGAAATTGATGACGCACTTCCGGCCTCATTAACGACGTTGCGTGTGAAACACACCAACGACCGTTAAAGATCAAAATTACTTACTTGATCGTTGACGCATCGTTCCTTTCCCGAATATCGTTGCTGTTGCAGGACGCAGGTTGTTCGTCGTTCCTGTGGCAGCACACATCACTAGGTGTGACACCGCAGGAACGAGGAACATCACCTTACTTAGTGACGACGCTGAACGAACCGCCCCCTTAGAAAGGAGGTGGTTCGCCGGCCACAGCGACGTCTCTAGGCAGGTATGTGTGACGGAGACTAACGATATTGTGCGCCATGGGCAGTGATTTGCCCGTGACGCACAAACGACGGGGGTGGGTGTAATCGGCAGCAACATCGCTAGCGATGTCGCTGTGTGTAAAGTGACCTTTAGGCAAAATTGTGTGTGATTCCCCTCCATGGATGAAAAGCCCACACACATGAATAGTCTCAGAAGGCTTTACTATTGGCAGACACAGGACTCATGGCAGTCTTCGCCTTATCTTCTCTGGACAGACATTCCTCCAGATGGCCCACATGGTCTGACGGGGGTTTCATCAAAGAATATAACTTTACCACAGTCTTGTGCAGTCCAATCTAATCTTTTTACTTCCTGCAGGATGTCAGTCGGTCATTTCTGTATTTCTTAGGGGCAACAAAAAAGCCTATTCTCTCTAAGAGCCTTCCTCTCACTGTTCACTGTGACTCCTGCCTGCTGCCATTCTGGAGCAAGCTTTGCGCTGGTGTTGGAGAGATCCTGTAGGTTCACTTTACAAGGCGTGCTACTTCCTTGAATTTTTTGGCTTCCCTGAATCCTCCTTCACAGCAATTGAACTTCTCTAAGTTGTTGATGATGAAGTAAAGGCTGAACCAGCAGACGTTCTGAAAACCAAAAATGGTGTCAGTCTCAAAACTAAACACAGATCATTTACATTGAGTAACCTGCTCTTAATTTACTTAGCTTTACTGATTTCTTTTACACTTTTACACTACTCACTGCCAAAGCTGTATTACGTTATAGTACCTCAAGATGCATGAATCTAGAGTTTGTACAGAGGCTGGGAAATTAAAAGCAGAGTATGCAGGGTATGTGCCCCAATGCTGAGTGCTAGGGGGAGCTAGCAAGCCATTTTGTCTTTGCCGGGGTATTTAGACTGGCTGCTCAATTTGCAGCTTAAACCTGGACATTCACATTAGATGGCTGTTGGCCGAACGATTCTTCAACCGATGGCCGTCTTTACCGTACACAGGCGCGCTCGCTTGGATGAGTGATCTTGTGTTCTTTATGAGAAAGCCGTTTACTGACCTCTCGGCAGCGTCTTGTCTTTGGGAGAATTAAGCAATAGGTAGTCCGAAATTTGACAGGCCGGATTGACATCTTACTCGATGAACAGTCCGGTGCCCCATACACATTGGAATATCGGCCTAGAACTGAGCTATGTTTAATCTCTAAGTACATATTTGTAAAACTTTCTTATTTTGAGGTTGTGTTTCTACAGTACGATGGAGGTCATATTTTCACAGTTTCTTTTGTTTTGGTTTTTTTTTCTCCATTTCCAAAGATCCTCATTATTCGAGGTCACAAACCATACTCTGATCCTATCTCCTTTGATGGACTGGACCTCTCCTCCCGCTCAGGGCAAGAAGATGAAGACTCGCTTCCGTCTTCAGATGAAGAGCTTCTCTCCCGGCCCCTCGGAGCCTTGCAGGATGCCCTGTACCCTCACTCCCCACACAAGGCTTGCTTTCTGCGGCCTCTCAGAAGTTCTGCAAGCTCCGACAGTGAAGAAGGAGTGGAAACCAATGGAGCCACATCTGATACTCCCCCTGAGCCGGCAGAGGAGGAATAGCACAGGGTGTGAGGGGACTGAAGCAGAACAGCACTGAATAATTCTTGGTACCTTTTAGGATGAGACTACTTAACAGCTTCAGTTTCCTCTTTCCGAATCTTGTGGTACATAATGGGTGCTTGAACTGCTCCTACTCACTCCAAAGAGGAGCATTGCTGTTAACTCCAGGGGCGAGTATGAACCACATGATGCACGCTTGTGCCGGACGGTGGGAGCATCGAACAAGACTCTTGTATGACGTCAAAAATGAAGCCGTTGTCATGATCAAATGTAATTTATGATACTAATCTGCAGGTCAACGCTACATCTGCAAGCTTTACCCCTGCCTAACAGTCACACCTCTGAGGAGTCAAGGGGAAATGGGGCAATTTACAGTCCCATATTGAATCCCCTACTTGCACTACATGGGCAAAATGAGCCCCTTAATTTTTGGAAAGTTAGTCCGTGACACATTACAATTTTTCTAAGTGTAATTCTTCGTAAACTATATGGATCAATATTCCTGACACCTTTACACAGTATTTAACAGGTTCCTCTACATCTTCTAGTCATAAAAAGTATAATATATCTTAATAGTATTCCCCCTAACAACAGCGAGCAGCCAGTACATGGGTGATCATCTTGTACGTTTCATGCAGGGTCATTTATTTTCAAGGTTCTCCTAGTGATCATAGATGTATATGGTGGACCCATTCATCCCACATAGAGTGGTGGCCATGAACCCAGTCAACATTGCCAGGTCCAGTACATACGGTGTCAGGCTTTATAATAACTGTGAAACCCCCTCTTCTTCTAAGTGACCAAGCAATCCTTTTAAAAATGGCGGCATCCACTGTTTGCTCCATGAAGTGCCTCTGACACAATCTGTGATCCTTCTCAAGGCTTTATCATAAATCAGAAGCCCTAGTAATGACTTCCTCTACCTGGCACGATTCTTCTAAATCACTAGTAAACAAAAATAGCAGAATATACCTCTATATGCTATGGGAACACGTCGGTTTGACATCAGACTGGACCTTAAAGGGGCTCTCCACTTTAGAATTAAACTCTCACAATAAATACATAATGCATAGCTGAAATACCTGGTGACCTTTTTTTTATTTTTTTATCACTATTTTTCCTAATTCCCAGGTGTCTTTTCATGTATGTCTAATGGCTGCCTGCTTCCTCTATGTCCACTGCCCTCTGGAATTTTGAGCCACTCCCCCCTGCTCTGGGTTGGTCCAAGTAAGAGCAGGGGGGGCGTGTCTATGGCTATAACATGCAAACTGTCCTTTGGCAGCATGAGTCACTGCCCCAGGCACTTACATGGACCAATCCAAAGCAGGAGGGAGTGGTCAGGGAGGAGTCTCTTTTTCAGCATCAGTCACTCCGCCAGTCTCTTACATGGACCAATCCAAAACAGGGGGAGTGGCTCAGAATTCCAGAGGACAGTGGTCAGAGAGGAGTCTCTTTGGCAGGATGAGTCACTTCCCCATCACACTCCTCTCTGACCACGTCCTCTGGAATTCAGAGCCACTCCCCCTGCTTCAGATTGGTCCATTTAAGAGCCTGGGGGAGTGACTAATGCTGCCAGAGACTCCTCTCTGACCACTGTCCTCTGGAATTCAGAGCCACTCCCCCTGCTTTGAATTGGTCCATGTAAGAGCCTGGGGGAGTGACTAATGCTGCCAGAGACTCCTCTCTGACCACTGTCCTCTGGAATTCAGAGCCACTCCCCCTGCTTTGGATTGGTCCATGTAAGACATGGACCAATCCAGAGCAGTGGGAGTGGCTCTGAATTCCAGAGGAAGTGGTCAGAGGAGTGTGGTGGCCATTAGACGCACAAGAAAAAAGGGCTGGGAATCAGAGTCAACAAGCTGGAAAGATTAAAAAAAAGAGGGCACCAACTATTTAAACTATACACCATGCATTTGCGGTCATGTTTTTATGAGGTGCAGTGCCACTTTAAATGGCACTTCACAAACTACTTCCACATGGTTTGCATTGACTTCTGTAGTAATTGGCAGCCTGGGAACGAGCGAGGCCGAGGCCGGTCCTGAGCTGTCCATACACTATTACTACTGCCCCCTCAGGTCCAGCGCTAATAAGTTATCCATTTCAACGAGTTTTAAAAAGATTCCCAAAAGTGGAAGATTTTTTTTTAAAATCCCAATTTAACACTAGAACTACTGAGGTAGTCATTTTGACTACTTTGCACCATGTATTTCTATATAGGTGTCACGAGTCCAGTAGTTCTAGTGTTAAAGGGATAGCTGTATTCATGGGATGATTTCCCTCTATAGCCAGTATCCGGGGCTCCTTTTTTTGGGAACCCACCTCTCATTGTCTGACCTCTGGGCTGTTCATTAGGTTCTCATGGCACTGCGTCCAAAACTCCTAAAAAGTTGACCCCACCGTCCATTTTTGTAACGATTTGAGTTACTTTTAGCAGCCGGGTTCACCCCTTTTATATAGAGTTATACATAGATAAAAATGGCAGCTGACATGTGATTCGGGTGCCTCGAAGAGTTTACCAAACTCTGCCAAGAAAGCCTTATGGGCCGCACCCGCTCTCCACCGTTCTATGTCCTCCTCCCTGCAGTATTCCTGACCCTACCGGACAAGCCGCGCTACAGTGGACATACTTCTACATGACGATTTTGGTTCTTGTAAAATCCTCGGGCCGACCACGTGAGCGATCTACGGCTTGTTCTACATCCTCATTGTTACCTACGAGGAGTCTGCGAGATCTGAAATTTACACTAGCCTTACGTTCAATGTCAGTAGTCACATTGTTACAGACGTCTGATGTATTGTATAAAATGTAGAGCGGTCCCTGTAATTGTTGGGAAACTAATGGCCTTCATTTTGCTCAATTTTTTTCGAAAAGTGGAGTCACTTTGTAAATGCACTACACTACTCAGCTTATACTGACCCTAAGTTATACTTCAGAGCTGTATTCACACTTCTGCTGCCTGCTATTGGAAGTTCCAATACAGCTAACCTGAGCTGTCACTTCTACTACCGTACTTTTTTGTCTTTTATATTTATTTATTTGTTTTTTTTCATGCATTTTATTATTGTAGAGTGTCTAGTTTAAAAAAAAAAATAGTTTTTGCCAGCTGGACAATAACCACGACGGACGCTGAGCCGGCGAGGAAATACCCGGAGATGTAAAGTCAGAAGTCTGCAGAATGTGAATAGAGGCTGAGCTATAAAGAAAAGCTTCATTAAGTAGAGGATCTGTTAGGTCAATGCGATCTCTTATGTAAAGGGCAACGTGCTGCAGCAACAGGTCAGCACCGACGGTAGCCAAAATGGCACAAATATTTTGCTTTAGACATGAATTGCTTAATGCAGCTTGGACCGATTCTAAACTACAACATGTATTATAGTCCAGAGCTGTATTCATAATTCTGCAGAGTTCATATATGCTCTGAGTAAAACCTGCTGGATCTGAGAACATTTCCATTGTGAGCCTTAGGTTGTTTTGGTGTATAAGAGCCAACAGTGCACCTGCATGAAGGGGTTTTCTCATCATCACCAATGGGTGAGAATGTAAAGTACTTTTTAAAAGAAGCTGCAATTGATCTCGTATTAAAAATCCTCTGTGTCCTGAAAAACAGAAGGGTTTTTAATGTTCTATATTATTGCTCATTGCCTAGGCTACCGGCCACCTCTGTGGCGTATAAGTGATGGCCGGTCTCCTAGTAACAGTGCAGTGCTCACAAGCTCTTTGTTGTAGAATTTGGAAGTACGGCTGTGAAGCTTGTCATATAAGCGGTGGCAAGTCTCAAGTAACAGTGCAGCGCTTACAAGCTCTTTGTTTTTAGAGCTTGGAAGTATGGCTGTGAAGCTGGTCATATAAGCGGGGGCCAGTCTCATAGTAACAGTTGGGCAGTCTCCTAGTAACAGTGCAGCGCTTACAAGCTTTTTGTTGTAGAGCTTAGAAGTACGACTGTGAAGCTTGTCAAATAAGTGCTGGCTAGTCTCCTAGTAATAGTGCAGCGATTACAGGCTCTTTGTTGTAGAGCTTGGAAGCGCGGCTGTGAAGCTTGTCATATAAGCGGTGGCCAGTCTCAAGTAACAGTGCAGCGCTTACAAGCTCTTTGTTGTAGAGCTTGGAAGTACGGCTGTGAAGCTTGTCATATAAGTGGTAGCCAGTCTCAAGTAACAGTGCAGTGCTTACAAGCTTTTCGTTGTAGAGCTTGGAAGCTGGCCAGTTTCTGTACCCTTGCGCTCCTCCAATGCCTCATCTAGCAACGCAGAGTTCATATTAGGAAACTGGAGCAGTGTGCTCCTTGAGACCCCCCAGTGAGAATAACGCTATAAAGGACCACCGCTAATCTGTTATTGCCCATTTAGGCTTAATTTTAGTGCATGAACAAGCTCTTTGGATTATAATGTATAATGAAGGAGCTTGGTTGATCGGAGAATATAAATAGTTTTCAATGACAAGCAGCAGAACTGTGAATGCAGCTCTGGAGTATAATAAACACTCTTAACCTGACAAGTGCTGTATATGTATATGAAAGTTTATCAACACTTCTAAGTGCATTACATGTAACATTTTGATGTTCATATGTGTTAATTTTTACGGTTTGAAGTGACCTG
Organism: Anomaloglossus baeobatrachus; assembly: GCF_048569485.1. Taxonomy (NCBI): domain Eukaryota; kingdom Metazoa; phylum Chordata; class Amphibia; order Anura; family Aromobatidae; genus Anomaloglossus; species Anomaloglossus baeobatrachus. The sequence continues at coordinate 626,571,741 of NC_134356.1, read as the reverse complement.
GGCACCAACTAACCACGCCGGGGGTGTAAGTCGCCTCCACACGGAGCTTGTGACGTGACGAAAGACTGACGCCTGAGGCCTTGATCCTTCTAGAGGCAAAGTATTGAAAATGTATAAATTCTATACAGTGCAGATATATATATATTGTTGACTTCAAGTGCAATAAGCTCCCCCCGCCGGCGCGCCGCACCGCTTCATGTACACCGTTTTTATATTCTCCACGGACAGATTATGGGCTCCCGTCTGTTATCTCGTCCCCCGGCTGCGAGGAGCGTCGTACAGTGTCGGACGCTGCCGCGCGCGGACCGTATCCCCGCGTCATTGTGAAGAGTGCACTGTGTCCCGTTCAGCGAGCGGCTCGCACACCCGTATTGTGTATATGTGTATAGTGTGTAAATAGTACAAAATGTTTGTCTCATGTTATTGAGTGCCAAATGCAGAACGGGCGGCAGCAGGGGGTGAAGGCCGGCGACCCGGTGCCCGAGGCCTGCAAATGTGCGCCATCGGCTTGTATGAGTGCGGAGACGATCAGCAGCAGGGTAAGAGCAAGTGTGAGATTAGAGTGATGCTCTGCAGGAATGGGAGACATTGTGCAGCTAGAGTGATGCTCTGCAGAACCATGAGGCATTGTGAGTAACACTTCATGGGCATAGTATTGATTGGAGTGAGACTCTGCAGACACAGATTTAGAGTAACGCTGTGAGGAGGGAGTGTGAGTTTGAGGAGGACGCTTTACAGACATGGTAGAGTGATGTTCTGCAGGGCTGTGACACTGGTGTGATACTCTGCAAGGATATGAAGATTGTGAAACTGGAATGATCTGCAGACACATGAGGAATTTGACGACTTTTCAAGCACATAAGTTATTTACCATGATGCCCAACAATACAAGGAAAAAGCACCAGATGCTCTGCAGACCTCGAAATTATCGGAATGATGCTCTGCAGGCATGTAAGTTATTGGAGTGATGCTCTGCAGGCATAATTGTTATCGGAATGATGCTCTGCAGGCATGTGAGTTAACTCACATGCCTGCAGAGCATCACTGATAACTCACATGCCTGCAGAGCATCACTCTGATAACTCACATGCCTGCAGAGCATCACTCTGATAACTCACATGCCTGCAGAGCATCACTCTGATAACTCACATGCCTGCAGAGCATCACTTTGATATCATAGTGATGCTCTGCAGGCATATATCAGAGTGATGCTCTGCAGGCTTGTAAGTTATCGGAGCGATGCTCTGCAGGCTTGTAAGTTATGGGAGCGATGCTCTGCAGGCTCTTGCGGCTTTACCTTGCTTCCATGAAGTACACAAGAATGAAGTGTGATCTTCAGACACAAGACGGGTTGTATACAGGGATGACCGATCTTAGGATGACCTTCCTCAGCCATATCGTGGCTCGTTGGTGAGATGCGATGGTCTGCAGACAGTGATTTAACGCTTTGCACTTTAGTTTTGCTTTGTATTACGGAGCAGATTTCCGTAGTCCTCTGCGGATCTGTCGTGTTATAATAGTGCCATACACCGGACCCATCTGCACTCTTACCCTGGTAAATATGACCCGTGTGGCTGGAGGATCCAGTCTGGATTATCGTATTGCCCCCGGGGACCACAGCTTCACTGAAATCAATAAATGCATTCACATCAATACTAATAAACTGTGTCCTTCTGTATATGTTACTTACCGCCTGCAGGGGACAGAACCAGCCGTGCCGCAGAGCCTGGGATGTGTCCGGTCAGCTCCATGGCTCCATCATTCCCCAGGTTATAGGGTGTGATGAAGCCAAGGTCATCGTTATCTATACCGGCTCCACCAAGTCTCCATGTGTTACACTGTGAGTATATTACAGGGGTCCTGTACTATGGAGACGTGGCACCTCCTAGATCCTGACCTGGCACCATATTCCTGTTGGAGACATTGCCTTCGAAGACGACCCCCGCGTGTGTTGTGTTGTGTGTGTGTGTGTGTGTGTATGTAAAGGCCCGTCACACGCTTCGATATATCATGCGATCACACCCGCCCCTGTCGTTTGTGTGTCACGGGCAATTCGTTGCCCGTGGCGCACAATGTCGTTAACCCCTGTCACACGTGCTTACCTCCCTAATGCCGTCGCTGTGGGCGGCGAACATCCTCTTCCTGAAAGGGGAGGGACGTTCGGCGTCACAGCGACGTCACACAGCAGCCGCCCAATAGAAGCGGAGGGGCGGAGATGAGCTGCCGGAACATCCCGCCCACCTCCTTCCTTCCTCATTGCCGGCGGGACGCAGGTAAGGTGTTGTTCGTCGTTCCCGGGGTGTCACACGGAGCGATGTGTGCTGCCTCAGGGACGACTAACAACCGGCGCGCAGAAGGAGGAACAACATTATGAAAATGAACGACGTGTCAACGAGCAACGATAAGGTGAGTATTTTTGCTCGGTAACGGTCGTTCGAAGGTGTCACACGCTATGACATCTCTAACGATGCCGGATGTACGACACGAATTCCGTGACTCCGACAACATATCCTTAGATATATCGTAGCGTGTGACGGGGCCTTAAGTGTGTAAAGAGAATGAAAATATTAGAGTTCTTGTCACACATGGCTTATGACTATGTAGCACCCAGGGGGCAGGGGTTGTCAGGCACAGGGAGTCTCGTACCTGAGTTACTCGTAACTGGGCCGGTGTGATGATCTGGGATGTCACGGTGGCCTTCCCGGTTTCGTGCCCCGAGGTGTACACCAATGAAGAGGGATGATGAAGGGGATTATAGTAGGATGAATGTCGTAACACCACCTGTGGTACGCCGCCAGAGATCAGCCGCCGCTGCTGTCGCTGTCCTACGAGGCAGATGGTAGTAGCAGCTCAAGAGTGTATTGTTCCCCACAGGTTGAGCGGGCCACGGGGAGGATGATGGGGGGAGTAGTAATGGCGAGGGCCTTTTGGCGTCAGTAATAAGAGTCTGAGTTGGCTGCTGCGGTTCCAGATGTTTTTACTCACGCTTTGTGTCGCTCGCTCAGGTTGTACCGTTCACCCGCTGTGATGGGCCCCATCGACCTCAGATAAGTTAGAGGAAGTCACCGGTGTTTGAAAGAAGAAAGTCCTTTGTCAGAGTTGCCCTTCCAGCAGGGAGGAACCTGAGCTGAGCGCTCCGCTCCAAGCCGCAGGTCCCATGAAGAGAAGAGAAGAAAGTGATGTAGGTGTCGTGTCCCAGAATTGATGTCCTGGGTAGACTGACTAGTGAGTGTGTGAGTTTGCTCCTATTTCTAGCCCAAGAGGAATCCTCCTCCCATGGAGGGTTTTCCAGTGACCGGGACAGTCCCAAGCTTCGTGTTGGCCAACCCCCTGCCTACCCTAGTCCAGCTTCTCACAGAGAAAGCTGCCAAGTTTTATGTAGTGTGCGAATGTGGAACACCGGTGATTAACCCCCTCCTTACCCGAGGCGAATACCGCACCTTAAATGAGCTGCAATACTTTGTGATGACTGGAGCCTCAGGGGCACCCCAATTACAGCAATGGATAGTCCATGTGCCAAAAAAATAAGGTTGTGGGCGTCCACACAGCAACTTTAGCCTCGACTCAGGTCACACCGGCAAAGATGGCAGAGTAATGCAGGTGAATGGGATCATTCAGCCACCAGCACTGACTGCTCTGCAACAAGCAAGTTGGAAACAGTTAAAATCAGTTGGATATTTTGCAACTTGCTTGTTGATTTTGTTGGTGTGCTGTTACCTTGCAAACCGCAATGCATTCCCATTCACCAGCCTTAAAGGGGTTATCCACTACTCAGACAACCACTTGTCAGTCACCATATTTCCCCCATGTTGAATAATAATCGCACCTCTGATGTGAGCTCCAGTCCAGCAATAATGGCAGCCGATCCGCCGCTGCTTCACTCTTCCTTCCTTCATACGAAACTGACACTCAGAAGGAGCGGGAACTGCTACGAGCCCTGGGAGACAAGATAAAAAAACTGTGGAGGAAAGAAGCGCAATAGGGTCTTACCCAAATAACATTGGGAGGAAAAGAAGGGGAGATATTACTCACCTATAGGGGTTGTGAAAGTCACAACTCCTATATCAGTATGTATGTAGATTAATCCAGAGTCACAGCAGCGGTCCCTCGGTTTGGCAGATAACAGAGAGCAATAGGATGAGGGTTTTCAAGCCACGCCAATGACAACCAACATTAAGCTGTTAGATCAATGTTGCTTTTTATTCCAATTACAGGTCTACGCGTTTCGGAAGGCACCCCTTCCTTCTTCAGGACCAGATGGCAAGAGATTTATGTTCTCTTGCCATCTGGTCCTGAAGAAGGAAGGGGTGCCTTCCGAAACGCGTAGACCTGTAATTGGAATAAAAAGCAACATTGATCTAACAGCTTAATGTTGGTTGTCATTGGCGCGGCTTGAAAACCCTCATCCTATTGCTCTCTGTTACGAGCCCTGGGAGAGCAGGCGCCGACATATCCTGTTATGTTACATGGGGGAACGATGGTGATTAGAAGGAAAATTTATGTCCACTCACCTTAAGGTTCTAGTCCTGGTTCATCAAACCGCGGCTTGGTCATTTTAGGCACGGCAGAAACTTCAGAGAACAAGAGAATACCAGCGCTGGAAGAACCGGACCATCAGACGTAAATAAAAACTTTACATTTATTTAATTCTTAAAAAGCCACATGGTCAAACAATGCGGGGACCAAAACCAACGCGTTTCGACACCTAGGCCTTATTCATTGTTTAGGGTTAGGCAAAACGCTTTGGTTTTGGTCCCTCCACATTTTTTTTACCCCCTTCATTGGGGTGTGTGTTCCCATGTTTGACCATGTGGTTTTTTAATAATTAAATAAATAAAGTTTTTATATACGTCTGATGGTCCGGTTACTCCAACACTGGTGTTTTCTTGAACTACGGTGATTAAATAGTGGAAAACCCCTTTAAATTGTTATGTATCAGCGGCATAGAGCATGAATTCTAGTCTACATCTACTATGACCAGGCGCCACCATTTCTGCCGATCGCACGACTCTCTATGCCGCTACGAATTGTTAACGTCTTTGTTTATATTTGGGGTTTTAACATCTCGCAATAACTAGAAAGTTCTTGTGGTTCCAAAGATTGTGGAAAGGCGGAACCGGCATATGCTGGACCTTTGGACCAGACTCCAGCAATAAGTCAAGTCATTAGCACATACTACAAACTTTTTGTTTTTAGTTTTTTATTACTTAGATTTTGGGGTTTTTTTTGTTTTTCTTCAATACCCACTACTTAGAGTAAAAAAAAAACAACTAATAAGCTTCTATGTGCTCTGAAATAGATGATCTGCTTTCTTCTATAGCTACACGGCAAGGTTGAAGGGTGACTACATAGAATGAATCCAGTAACTGCATTCACGTGTGGATTTCATCATTTTAGAAGTCCTACAGGAATCCTGGAGTCCTCACGAGGTCTGAGACACTTGAGTGATAGGAACTGCAAGAAGAGACAAGATGGTCAAAGGTAGAAGGGCGAGGACGGATATAGACAGAAGGAGAATATACTCACCCATCTTACTGTGAATACACCACAGTCCGGCCGTCAATATCACCCCAACGAAGAAGGAGCTGAGGGTGACTCCAACTGCTGCCGCTACGCCGACCCCATGTACCGCAGATTCTGGAAGAACATCGGCTCAGGATTAACTCATAGGATGGACTTCACAGTCCCGAACTTTAATTCAATCTCATCAGCTTGGGTGCTTGGTACTCATAACTAGTGATGAGCGGGCACTGCCATGCTCAGGTGCTCGGTACTCGTAACTAGTGATGAGTGGGCACTACCATGCTCGGGTGCTCGGTACTCGTAACTAGTGATGAGCATGCACTACCATGCTCGGGTGCTCAGTACTCGTAACTAGTGATGAGCGGGCACTACCATGCTCGGGTGCTCAGTACTCGTAACTAGTGATGAGCATGCACTACCATGCTCGGGTGCTCGGTACTCGTAACTAGTGATGAGTGGGCACTACCATGCTCGGGTGCTCGGTACTCGTAACTAGTGATGAGCGGGCACTACCATGCTTGGGTGCTCAGTACTCGTAAATAGTGATGAGCAGGCACTACCATGCTCGGGTGCTCGGTACTCGTAACTAGTGAAGAGTGGGCACTACCATGCTTGGGTTCTCGGTACTCGTAACTAGTGATGAGCAGGCACTACCATGCTCAGGTGCTCAGTACTCGTAACTAGTGATGAGCAGGCACTACCATGCTCGGGTGCTCGGTACTCGTAACTAGTGATGAGTGGGCACTACCATGCTTGGGTGCTCGGTACTCGTAACTAGTGATGAGTGGGCACTACCATGCTTGGGTGCTCAGTACTCGTAACTAGTGATGAGCACGCACTACCATGCTCACAGGTGCTCAGTACTGGTAACTAGTGATGAGTGAGCACTACCATGCTCACAGGTGCTCAGTACTGGTAACTAGTGATGAGTGAGCACTACCATGCTCGGGTGCGCAGTACTCATAACTAGTGATGAGCAGGCACTACCATGCTCGGGTGCTCAGTACTCATAACTAGTGATGAGCGGGCACTACCATGCTCAGGTGCTCAGTACTAGTCACTAGTGATGAGCGGGCACTACCATACTCAGGTGCTCAGTACTCGTAACTAGTGATGAGTGGACACTACCATGCTCGGGTGCTCAGTACTCGTAACTAGTGAGGAGTGGGCACTACCATGCTCAGGTGCTCAGTACTCGTAACTAGTGATGAGCAGGCACTACCATGCTCAGGTGCTCAGTACTCGTAACTAGTGATGAGCAGGCACTACCATGCTCGGGTGCTCGGTACTCGTAACTAGTGATGAGTGGGCACTACCATGCTCGGGTGCTCGGTACTCGTAACTAGTGATGAGCGGGCACTACCATGCTTGGGTGCTCAGTATTCGTAACTAGTGATGAGCGGGCACTACCATGCTCGGGTGCTCGGTACTCGTAACTAGTGATGAGTGGGCACTACCATGCTCAGGTGCTCAGTACTCGTAACTAGTGATGAGCAGGCACTACCATGCTCGGGTGCTCGGTACTCGTAACTAGTGATGAGTGGGCACTACCATGCTTGGGTGCTCAGTACTCGTAACTAGTGATGAGCACGCACTACCATGCTCACAGGTGCTCAGTACTGGTAACTAGTGATGAGTGAGCACTACCATGCTCGGGTGCTCAGTACTCGTAACTAGTGATGAGCAGGCACTACCATGCTCGGGTGCTCAGTACTCATAACTAGTGATGAGCGGGCACTACCATGCTCAGGTGCTCAGTACTAGTCACTAGTGATGAGCGGGCACTACCATACTCAGGTGCTCAGTACTCGTAACTAGTGATGAGTGGACACTACCATGCTCGGGTGCTCGGTACTCGTAACTAGTGATGAGCAGGCACTACCATGCTCAGGTGCTCAGTACTCGTAACTAGTGATGAGCAGGCACTACCATGCTCAGGTGCTCAGTACTCGTAACTAGTGATGAGCAGGCACTACCATGCTCGGGTGCTCGGTACTCGTAACTAGTGATGAGTGGGCACTACCATGCTTGGGTGCTCGGTACTCGTAACTAGTGATGAGCAGGCACTACCATGCTCGGGTGCTCGGTACTCGTAACTAGTGATGAGCGGGCACTACCATGCTTGGGTTCTCGGTACTCGTAACTAGTGATGAGCAGGCACTACCATGCTCAGGTGCTCAGTACTCGTAACTAGTGATGAGCAGGCACTACCATGCTCGGGTGCTCGGTACTCGTAACTAGTGATGAGTGGGCACTACCATGCTTGGGTGCTCGGTACTCGTAACTAGTGATGAGTGGGCACTACCATGCTCGGGTGCTCAGTACTCGTAACTAGTGATGAGCAGGCACTACCATGCTCAGGTGCTCAGTACTCGTAACTAGTGATGAGTAGGCACTACCATGCTCGGGTGCTCGGTACTCGTAACTAGTGATGAGTGGGCACTACCATGCTTGGGTGCTCGGTACTCGTAACTAGTGATGAGTGGGCACTACCATGCTTGGGTGCTCGGTACTCGTAACTAGTGATGAGCAGGCACTACCATGCTCGGGTGCTCGGTACTCGTAACTAGTGATGAGCGGGCACTACCATGCTTGGGTTCTCGGTACTCGTAACTAGTGATGAGCAGGCACTACCATGCTCAGGTGCTCAGTACTCGTAACTAGTGATGAGCAGGCACTACCATGCTCGGGTGCTCGGTACTCGTAACTAGTGATGAGTGGGCACTACCATGCTCGGGTGCTCGGTACTCGTAACTAGTGATGAGTGGGCACTACCATGCTTGGGTGCTCGGTACTCGTAACTAGTGATGAGTGGGCACTACCATGCTCACAGGTGCTCAGTACTGGTAACTAGTGATGAGTGAGCACTACCATGCTCGGGTGCTCAGTACTCGTAACTAGTGATGAGCAGGCACTACCATGCTCGGGTGCTCAGTACTCGTAACTAGTGATGAGCACGCACTACCATGCTCACAGGTGCTCAGTACTGGTAACTAGTGATGAGTGAGCACTACCATGCTCGGGTGCTCAGTACTCATAACTAGTGATGAGCGGGCACTACCATGCTCAGGTGCTCAGTACTCGTAACTAGTGATGAGCACGCACTACCATGCTCACAGGTGCTCAGTACTGGTAACTAGTGATGAGTGAGCACTACCATGCTCGGGTGCTCAGTACTCGTAACTAGTGATGAGCAGGCACTACCATGCTCAGGTGCTCAGTACTCGTAACTAGTGATGAGCAGGCACTACCATGCTCGGGTGCTCGGTACTCGTAACTAGTGATGAGTGGGCACTACCATGCTTGGGTGCTCGGTACTCGTAACTAGTGATGAGCAGGCACTACCATGCTCGGGTGCTCGGTACTCGTAACTAGTGATGAGCGGGCACTACCATGCTTGGGTTCTCGGTACTCGTAACTAGTGATGAGCAGGCACTACCATGCTCAGGTGCTCAGTACTCGTAACTAGTGATGAGCAGGCACTACCATGCTCGGGTGCTCGGTACTCGTAACTAGTGATGAGTGGGCACTACCATGCTTGGGTGCTCGGTACTCGTAACTAGTGATGAGTGGGCACTACCATGCTCGGGTGCTCAGTACTCGTAACTAGTGATGAGCAGGCACTACCATGCTCAGGTGCTCAGTACTCGTAACTAGTGATGAGCAGGCACTACCATGCTCGGGTGCTCGGTACTCGTAACTAGTGATGAGTGGGCACTACCATGCTTGGGTGCTCGGTACTCGTAACTAGTGATGAGTGGGCACTACCATGCTTGGGTGCTCGGTACTCGTAACTAGTGATGAGCAGGCACTACCATGCTCGGGTGCTCGGTACTCGTAACTAGTGATGAGCGGGCACTACCATGCTTGGGTTCTCGGTACTCGTAACTAGTGATGAGCAGGCACTACCATGCTCAGGTGCTCAGTACTCGTAACTAGTGATGAGCAGGCACTACCATGCTCGGGTGCTCGGTACTCGTAACTAGTGATGAGTGGGCACTACCATGCTCGGGTGCTCGGTACTCGTAACTAGTGATGAGTGGGCACTACCATGCTTGGGTGCTCGGTACTCGTAACTAGTGATGAGTGGGCACTACCATGCTCACAGGTGCTCAGTACTGGTAACTAGTGATGAGTGAGCACTACCATGCTCGGGTGCTCAGTACTCGTAACTAGTGATGAGCAGGCACTACCATGCTCGGGTGCTCAGTACTCGTAACTAGTGATGAGCACGCACTACCATGCTCACAGGTGCTCAGTACTGGTAACTAGTGATGAGTGAGCACTACCATGCTCGGGTGCTCAGTACTCATAACTAGTGATGAGCGGGCACTACCATGCTCAGGTGCTCAGTACTAGTAACCAGCAATTGGACGCTGGGATGGGTGCGACTAAAGTACCCAAGTATAATGGAAGTCAATTGGGGACTCTTACAGAAAAATGTTTGAGTCCCTCATTTACCTCAGTTATACTCGGGTGCTCGAGTCGCGCCCATTCGAGCGTCCGACTGCTGCTTATACCTACCTGATCACTAACACACACACATATATACACGAGCATAACTGGTTCCAGGAGTGTGCTCTTAAACCAAGTTACTCTTATATCAAAGTGAATTTTCCATAGGAAATAATTGAAACGCAGACAATTCGTTCCACAACCCAAAAATATTTACTGTATTTATACAAACTTGTTACAGTAATACAAAATGTACTGTATTTATATAAAATTATTACAGTACACTAATACAAGACACTGTACAGTACGATAAAAAACATGCTTACAATAGAATTGTTGGTGTGCGAGAGGTACAGGACAAGTAATGTGCTGCACTGGTTAGCCAAAAGAATACAGTACTGTATGCACTAATGCAAATTGATAGAGATGCTATGTAGTATATACTGTGCAATGGTATACTGTATACAGTAAACAGTACATATGTACAGAAAGTCACCTCCAGAGCGGGTCAGAACGCGGTGAAAGGACAAAACCAGAAGTGTATGCGGTGGGAATTTGCTCTTATTGCAAAGCATTGCTCTTAAACCAAGTTACAAATTTTTAAAAAGCTTTGCTTGTCTTGCAAAACGCTCTCAAAACTCTTAAACCAAGGTTCCACTAATTTTATATATATATATATATATATATATATATATAGTCTGTTTTTAATAAGATTTGCAAATATATGAGTTCATAAAAAACAGCACTTCTATGGCTTCTGTGTGTAATCCTAATGCCATCCGTTTTTTTTTAAATAGTATTTAATGAGTAAGAGAAGCTTGGAAAAAAATGTTTTCCCTACAAGAATAATGCACTGATGCTAAGAATGGACAAAGTCCAAAAATGGATGAAATTTGGATTCAGCGCACTGATGAATGATGGTCTGACATCAGGGCTGGAAGCTTGACTTTTTATTTTTTTTTTCTGGACAGCTCATCAAAACAGTCACAGACAGCTAATGTTTTTTCACAGACATATTGGAGAACATAATATATCCTTATATTTATAAGTGATGCATGTCTACAGCTCATAATTCTGCTATGAAGACATCAGCTGCATTCACTGGAAATAGTGAAATAATGATTATTACGGTGAAAATAATCTGTATATGTTTCTTCAGCTTCAAAAAAAAATCTCGGACGCCTTAAGAGGTTTTTTAATGGACAAAGCAAAACAGGGCCCTATATTTCTGGAATGTCCTGGAATTTCTGGACACTTGGCAAACCAGACTGACATGTAAATGAACGAACACACTCGTGTAAAACACGTATAGGAGACTTATTCAATTATAAAAATATCAAATTTTGTTATAATTCAAAAAGATAAAATTCATTTTCCATATAGTATAAATATGAGGTAAGGTGGATTCTTTACACACCCACCCATCAAGGAACCGCCCAAATTTAACCCATCATGATCCCAAGCAAAGAAGTATATAAGCAGCCAGTGCAATATAATGGGGCAACACCCCGCTGATGAAGCTTTGGCGACACGCGCGTCCGGGTTGAAGGATACTCACCTGCCCACCTCTGAACCGCCACTGATAGGCCCTCAGCTTGTACACCATAAATACCACCCCCCTCCCCCCAAAAAAAAAAAAAAATAATAATAATAAATAATAATTTACATGACTGTGTTGCCATTTAAAAGATAAACCAGCGGATCCATTTCTGACCACAAAGCACTGCTCCGGTAGCGAGAAATACCATTTTGATGTTGTGTTTGGGAGTGTATTGGGGTGTGACGGTGCACTTACAGCTTCTTAGTCTAATTCTGTATCTCCTACTTAGCAGCACCCTCTTCTTTCTGATTCACAGATTGTTTGCTCTGGTACGCAACCACTGACCTGCCCCTGCCAGTCAACCAGCAGAGAGGGTGCTGTTAGGTAAGTACAGTGAGATACTAAGAAGCTGTAAGGGTATGTGCACACGTTGCTTTTTTTTCCGCGCGGAAAAAAACGCACCCTCTGGCAGAGGGGAGAATTGTAAACAATGCTTTTTGAGAAACAACGCATCGAAAACGCATGCGTTTTTCATGCGTTTTTCATGCGTTTTTTTAGGTGCGTTTTTTAAGACTTGTCAGTGTTAATAAAGTTGGTTGAACACAGATCTTTGGAAAAAAAAACCTGTGATGTCATTTCCTTCTCCACATTCTGTTTGGATAAATGGGAGGGCTTGGAATGGAAGGAGCACCATTTGAATTTTGGAAAAGTTGAAATAAACTTCGCGCACCAAGCCCCTTAGGTACCTATACGTCAGAAAACCCCCACAAGTGACCCCATTTTGGAATCTGCACCCCTCAAGGATTTTATTCAGGAGTATATTAAGCATTTTGAATCCACAGCTACTTCACCCAAAATGTTGCTGTAGCAACAATATTCTCACTTTTAGGCCCATTTCACACGTCAGTGAAAAACACTGACGTTTTTCACTGGCGTGTAAAACACGCGCATGTCCCTCCATGTGCCGTGAATCACGGCACACATGGGTTGTCTAAGTGCAATCCGGGCTCCGTTCTCCGTGGCCCGTGATTGCACTTAGAGATTAACTCACCTGCACCCGCTCCCGCTCTCCATGGTGCTGATCGCTCCCGCGGTGCAGCATCCGGCTGGTGCTGACCCCCGCAGCAGCTGCTTCCAGGTCGGCTGTGTCGTGCATCATGAATATGCGCGACAATAATGAGCCGGCTCAGAAGCAGCAGGCTGCACGGGCTGCAGAGGACATCGCTGGACGCCGGGTGAGTTGAAATGATTTTTATTTTAAAAGCACGTTTTTTTCTGGCACGTGTTTCACGGATCACACCACTGCGTGGTCCGTGGAACATCAGTGATGCCAGAAAAAAATGGACATGTCTCCGTGCGGCAATCACGCACACGCGGGTACGCCGCATGGAGACACGTGCAGTGAAAAATCACTGACGTGTGAGCAGACCCATTCATTACAATGGGTCTGCGTATGTCAGTGATTCTGGTACGTTTAAAAAAAAGCACAAACGTACCAGAATCACTGACGTGTGAAAGGGGCCTAAGGCTATGTGGCCATGATCCAGCGACATGGCGTATAGTACACAGTGCCAGCCTTCCTGCAGCTGCCCATGCCCACGATTTGGGTTCAGGCTGCTGTGGAGCTCTATGCTACCTGCAGAGAACACTCTCGTCTCCGCAGCATAAATTGACATGCTGAGGCTTGGGAAGCCACGCTACCGGTCAGTTTATGCTGCGGAGAAAAGAAGCACAGTGGGCATGGGATCTCCAAAAATCCTTCCACTGTGCTTCTACTGCACAACGCAGCGTTATGGACGCAGGGAAAACACTCAGCGCCCATAACGCTGCAAACCCTGATTGTGGACACACAGCCTAAAAAGCGTCAATGGATGAAGGGATGTCAAATATATAGAACGTCCCACCCCCGCCTGCATATTCTAAGCTGGCACCTTTAGTACCTTTCATGTGGCACTAAAGGGTGCCTAGCTTAGTATTTATCCAATAAAAAAAAAAAAAAAACAATGAAAAAAATGGCGTGGGGTCCCCCCTATTTTTGATAGCCAGTCAGGGTAAAGCAGACAGCTGTAGCCTGCAAACCACAGCTGGCAGCTTCATCTTGGCTGGTGATCAATTTGGAGGGCTCCCCAGGCTTTTTTTTTTTTATTTATAAATAAAGAATAAAAAAAAAAATAACGTGGGGTCCCCCCAAATTAGATCACCAGCCAAGGTGAAGCTGACAGCTGGGGTCTGGTATTCTCAGGGTGGGAAGAGCCATGGTTATTGGACTCTTCCCAGCCTAAAGATAGCAGGCCGCAGCCGCCCCAGAAGTGGCGCATCCATTAGATGCGCCAATCCTGGCGCTTCGCCCCAACTCATCCCGCGCCCTGGTGCGTTGGGTAACGGGGTAATACCAGATGTGTAATGTCACCTGGCATCAAGCCCAGCAATTAGTGATGTCACGGCGTCTATCAGACACCCGACATAACTAATTGACAGTAAACAAAAGCAAAAAAAGACAACAAAAAATGTTTTATTAGAAAAAACACTCCCCAAATCATTCCCTTGTTCTCCAGAAATCCATATGGATGTCCCACGTCGCCTCTGGACCTTCTAGAATATGGGGGCACGTTCAGGGAACGTATCCCCCATTTTCTAGGAGGGCAGACCCTCCATTTGAGGAGAGTGGGTGCAAAAATCTGCACCCACTCTCCCCGGGTCACAGCTGCAGAGTGCGAGCAGCCAGCACAGCTCTCTGAACACAGTGCTGGCTGTCAGCTGCTCTGCTCATGTGACCGGCCAGCGTCTGCTGTGATGGAGGAGGGGGCCGCGGGGGATCAGCGCTGCGACCGGACAGGTATGTATGACACCGGGGGGAATTGGGGGTGACCGGGCAGGGCCTGGGGGGCATTTTTCTGTCGCATGTCTCAAGGCACATGCGACAGAAATCATAGGAGCAGGGCGGCCGGTGCGCTACTGTGCGCGCGGCCATGTTGGATTTTTGGGAGGGGGGTCGGGAACTCGGGGGTCGGGGCGGGCACTTTGGCGACACCGGGGGCTTTGCCAGGAAGTGAGGTCAACAGGAAACCTCTTGACCTCACTTCCAGGTAAATGCCTGCGTTCTGGCGTGCCGACAAAGGCCGCGGACCGCAACAAAAAAGCAGGTCCATGCGGTGTAGCTGCGTTCTGACCCCACATCATTGATTTCAATGGGGGAGAGAACGCAGCCACACCGCACAAAAGAAGTGACATGCTGCTTTTCTTTCCGCACCGATTTTTGGCATCCAAAACGCTGCGGAAAGAAACGCAGCGTGTGCACTGATTTTTCAGCTTTCCCATACACTTTGCTGGGAAAGCTGAACGCATGCAATTTGCCACTGAAACGCTGCGGTTCAAAACGCAGCGTTTCCGCGGTAAAAAACGCAACGTGGGCACACAGCCTAAGTGCACCATCACACCCCAGTGCACTTCCAGACCCAACTTCAAAAGGCAATTTCTCACTGCCCTCAGACTGCTAAGTCGACAGAAAAACTA
The DNA here is from genome assembly GCF_048569485.1 of Anomaloglossus baeobatrachus. NCBI lineage: Eukaryota > Metazoa > Chordata > Amphibia > Anura > Aromobatidae > Anomaloglossus > Anomaloglossus baeobatrachus. Next base: position 626,556,710 of record NC_134356.1, on the reverse strand, counting down.
AACCTGTGACTCTTTGCACCCTACTTCTGCCTACCCAACCAGTGGCAGCTCTAAATAAATGTATGCACTGGCGGCACCAGGGATGGTGTCCTAAATGGCAGGATATACAAGTCCTACACAAAAACCACCAAGAAATACCCCCAAACAACACAAAACATCTATATGTTTCCAAGATTGCTTTTCTCATCCAACATTTGTGATTGGATTCATTCTCTGACCAGACCATGTCCATTTTTGGTGTCCATTCTTACCTTGATGATCGGAAGCGTGTACTTTCTTCTGACCTAAAGTAGAAACAAGAATTCAGTTTCCAGCATTTTCAGTTATACTTTTAGTATAAGAGAGGCGATACAGACCTGTACTGGAGAGGACCAGGGGCCGGGTGGGAGCAGAAATGGTGACCAGCAGAGGTTGCGTCACTGTACGTTGGAGTTCAGGCCTCAGGAACAAGGGGGCAGCACTGACGCGGGTGCAGAGATCCTTAGTATTGTGACACTTTGAAAATATGGACCGAGAAATAAGGGTGGTGCAGAGAGAGAGAAATATATATATATATATATATATATATATATATATATATATAATTTTACTGCGTGGATATACAGTATGTACAGTGCCTACAAGTAGTATTCAACCCCCTGCAGATTTAGCAGGTTTACACATTCGGAATTAACTTGGCATTGTGACATTTGGACTGTAGATCAGCCTGGAAGTGTGAAATGCACTGCAGCAAAAAAGAATGTTATTTCTTTTTTTTTTTCTTCTTCTTAAATTGTGAAAAGTTTATTCAGAGGGTCATTTATTATTCAACCCCTCAAACCACCAGAATTCTGTTTGGTTCCCCTAAAGTATTAAGAAGTATTTCAGGCACAAAGAACAATGAACTTCACATGTTTGGATCAATTATCTATTTTTCCAGCCTTTTCTGACTATTGAAGACCCTCTCCAAACTTGTGAACAGCACTCTTACTTGGTCAACATGGGAAAGACAAAGGAGCATTCCAAGGCCATCAGAGACAAGATCGTGGAGGGTCACAAGGCTGGCAAGGGGTACAAAACCCTTTCCAAGGAGTTGGGCCTACCTGTCTCCACTGTTGGGAGCATCATCCGGAAGTGGAAGGCTTATAGAACTACTGTTAGCCTTCCACAGCCTGGACAGCCTTTGAAAGTTTCCACCCATGCCGAGGCCAGGCTTGTCCGAAGAGTCAAGGCTAACCCAAGGACAACAAGGAAGGAGCTCCGGGAAGATCTCATGGCAGTGGGGACATTGGTTTCAGTCAATACCATAAGTAACGTACTCCACCGCAATGGTCTCCGTTCCAGACGAGCCCGTAAGGTACCTTTACTTTCAAAGCGACATGTCAAGGCTCGTCTACAGTTTGCTCATGATCACTTGGAGGACTCTGAGACAGACTGGTTCAAGGTTCTCTGGTCTGATGAGACCAAGATCGAGATCTTTGGTGACAACCACACACGTGACGTTTGGAGACTGGATGGCACTGCATACGACCCCAAGAATACCATCCCTACAGTCAAGCATGGTGGTGGCAGCATCATGCTGTGGGGCTGTTTCTCAGCCAAGGGGCCTGGCCATCTGGTCCGCATCCATGGGAAGATGGATAGCACAGCCTACCTGGAGATTTTGGCCAAGAACCTCCGCTCCTCCATCAAGGATCTTAAGATGGGTCGTCATTTCATCTTCCAACAAGACAACAACCCAAAGCACACAGCCAAGAAAACCAAGGCCTGGTTCAAGAGGGAAAAAATCAAGGTGTTGCAGTGGCCTAGTCAGTCTCCTGACCTTAACCCAATTGAAAACTTGTGGAAGGAGCTCAAGATTAAAGTCCACATGAGACACCCAAAGAACCTAGATAACTTGGAGAAGATCTGCATGGAGGAGTGGGCCAAGATAACTCCAGAGACCTGTGCCGGCCTGATCAGGTCTTATAAAAGACGATTATTAGCTGTAATTGCAAACAAGGGTTATTCCACAAATTATTAAACCTAGGGGTTGAATAATAATTGACCCACACTTTTATGTTGAAAATTTATTAAAATTTAACTGAGCAACATAACTTGTTGGTTTGTAAGATTTATGCATCTGTTAATAAATCCTGCTCTTGTTTGAAGTTTGCAGGCTCTAACTTATTTGCATCTTATCAAACCTGCTAAATCTGTAGGGGGTTGAATACTACTTGTAGGCACTGTATGTAAATATATATATATATATATATATACACACACTATGTGTATATACTGTATATATGTCCTAAGGGGCCAGTACCATTACAGGCTTATAAAGTAGTGTCAATTAAAAAAAAAAAACAACTTAAAAAATCTTTACCTCCAGGTCACAACAGCTATGATCGTAACCATTTAACCCCTTAAATTTTGCTGATAACCCTGGAACCATCTGAACGATCCTGTGACTGCCATGATATTACTCCTATGAAGCCCTGCCTGAGGCCGGGCTTCATAGAAGACTAGTATTTATACAATAAACTAGGCAAGCAAGTAGGTGAGCAAGCAGGTTCAAGTCCCATAAGAGGACTATTAAAGAATATATAAAACAAATATCTATATATTTTATATTAGTCCCCTTGGGACTGATGAAATATAGGATCCAAGACAACAAAAACCCAAGATGGTTAATTATATTAAATGGCACTTAGAAAATTAGAAGGGAACTCGTGCCCTCACTTACCTCGGGAATATTTCTGGATCCAGCACTACCTTTGCATGATGTCTCCCTATAGCACAACTGGACTCTGCAGTGCAGGAATTGTATTGAGTTGTTGTAGAAAGGGGCAAGTTGAAAGCTGAAGGTCGTCGTCAGCAAGGTGTTGGTGCAGGGCAGGGGTGGGACTTTTGATAAGGTCACCCCCGCATCAGCTGGGCAGCCATTCACGACGAGCAAGGTACGGGAATAGTTATAAGGATCTGAAGATGGGGACAGAGAACATAGAGCCAAAGACAGACCAAGAGATGGCGGAGCAGCGGAGAGAGACACCTGCGAGTAATTGATGGAGGAAATATTATTCACTACAGCAGTTGGGTTTGTTATTAAGTTTAAAGGATTTTCTCAACATAACACTTCAAGAGCACACTGCTCCCCCGGCTTCCTGCTTGCTGGGGGGGGGGGACTGGCGTGCTCTTGATGATTGACCGTTCACACCAGCAGAGGCAGCATTAGAGAAGCACTGGGTCACTTATTAGCGCCTGCAAGCTCTGTAGCTAAGAGCTTGCAAGTACTGCCCTCCTTGCCTGGGAGACTGGTCACCACTGATAGACTGCAGAGGTGGACGGTAACCTAGGCAGTGAGCAGTAAACTAAAATAAAAAATACGTCTGTTCATAACAATGGAGATGATTCTTAGCAAGAGGTAAATTGCAAACTTGCTTATTTTTACAAGCACTTTACAATTTCAACCATTTATCCATTTGAGGAAATTCCCTTAAATTGTATAAATACAGTGCAACCTCGCCTTATTTAATCTTGATTTACTGTTACATAGAATCAAATTAATCAGCACAGAATTTGGGATATGAAAACTAAATACAGTGCCTTGCGAAAGTATTCGGCCCCCTTGGGGGTTTTTTTCAGCCTTTTTCTACATTTCAGGCTTCAAACATAAAGATAAAAATGTTAATGTTGTGGTGAAGAATCAACAATTGTGAAGGTGAACGAAATTTATTGCTTATTTTAAACTTTTTATAAAATAAAACACTGAAAATTGGGGCGTGCAATATTATTCGGCCCCTTTAAGTCAATACTTTGTAGCTCTGCCTTTTGCTGCGATTACAGCTGCAGTCGCTTGGAGCATGTGTCTATCAGTTTTGCACATCGAGAGACTAAAATTCTTGTCCATTCTTCCTTTGCAAACAGCTGGAGCTGAGTGAGGTTGGATGGAGGCGTTTGTGAACAGCAGTTTTCAGCTCTTTCCACAGATTCTCGATTGGATTCAGGTCTGGACTTTGATTTAGCCATTTTAACACCTGGATACGTTTATTTGTGAACCATTCCATTGTAGATTTTGCTTTATGTTTTGGATCATTGTCTTGTTGAAAGACAAATCTCCGTCCCAGTCTCAGGTCTTTTGCAGACTCCAACAGGTTTCTTCAAGAATGATCCTGTATTTGGCTCCATCCATCTTCCCATCAATTTTAACCATCTTCCCTGTCCCTGCTGAAGAAAAGCAGGCCCAAACCATGATGCTGCCACCACCATGTTTGACAGTGGGGATGGTGTGTTCAGAGTGATGAGCTGTGTTGCTTTTACGCCAAACATATCATTTGGCATTGTGCCAAAAAAGTTCGATTTTGGTTTCATCTGACCAGAGCACCTTCTTTCACATGTTTGGTGTTTGCCAGGTGGCTTGTGGCAAACTTTAAACAACACTTTTTATGGATATCTTTGAGAAATGGCTTTCTCCTTGCCACTCTTCAATAAAGGCCAGATTTGTGCATTGTATGACTGATTGTTGTCCTATGGACAGACTCTCCCACCTCAGCTGTAGATCTCTGCAGTTCATCCAGAGTGATCATGGGCCTCTTGGCTGCGTCTGTGATCAGTCTTCTCCTTGTTTGAGATGAAAGTTTGGATGGACGGCCGGGTCTTGGTAGATTTGCAGTGGTATGATACTCCTTCCATTTCAATATGATCGCTCGCACAGTTCTCCTTGGGATGTTTAGAGTGGTGGAAATCTTTTTGTAACCAAATTCGGCTTTAAACTTCTCCACAACAGTATCACGGACCTGCCTGTTGTGTTCCTTGGTCTTCATGATGCTATCTGAACTTTACACAGAACACTGAGACTATCACAGAGCAGGTGCATTTATACGGAGACTTGATTACACACAGGGGATTATATTTATCATCATCAGTCATTTAGGACAACATTGGATCATTCAGAGATCCTCAATGAACTTCTGGAGTGAGTTTGCTGCACTGAAAGTAAAGGGGATGAATAATATTGCACGCCCCAATTTTCAGTTTTTTATTTTTTAAAAAAGTTTAAAATAAGCAATAAATATCGTTCACCTTCACAATTGTGTCCCACTTGTTGATTCTTCACCATAATATTAAAATTTTTATCTTTGTTTGAAGCCTGAAATGTAGGAAAAGGTTAAAAAAAATCAAGGGAGACGAATATTTTCGCAAGGCACTGAATTTGTATAATTAGAGTTACACTTTAACATTCCATCATATGAAAAGGTGTGGAGTGCATCACATCATTGTACGTGTTAGGAAATGGAGTGAACAGATTCAGCAGGAACACATATAAAAGTGCAAATTTACATTTTAAGCTCTGATGTCTTCAGCATCATTACTTCAATATCCCTATGACAACACTTCTTGCACTGTGCTTTGACGGTTCTGTCTTCCTATGGGGAAATTTCATAAAAGAGAGCATATGAGTGACCTGACCTCGATTTGAAGCTTGCTTCCTACTTTCACACTGCACATGCTGCCATGTTCACACTTCTTGTCTGGACCACGGACCACCAACTGGACAACCACAGAGTCCCAAATGTTGTCCTCTGAGGTGCATGGGAACTAGAGTAATGAATAACAGAAGGATGTTCAATATGCAAACTAATGAAAATGAATTACGGAATTACAGCGCAAAGGATTTTGGACCCAATTACAATAACAAGTGGCATTACTATGCTGACCATGTTCATTGGGCTGTGGCGGTACACTGCCCAAAAAAGACAGTAAAATTCTATTAAATTAGCATTGTTCAAAAATCTTATAACCAAAGCTGATATATAGTAGGAGTAAATTGTGAAAAAACCAAAAGAAGAGAAAACTACTAAAAAAATGACTTTATTATAATTAAATATTAAAATCTATAAGTATAAAAACAAAATTGCTTTTACATGGTCGTTATATAAACTTGTTTTGTTTAAGTGGGTGTAGAAGGGTGATAGATCCGATTTGTGAGGATAGTGCTAGTTGTTTACTATTCTCAGGGTAGGGACAACTATAGTAGTTACACTTCTTACTCCAGTAGCTTTTGTAAGGAGATTGGGGATGAGATATCTATCCCTCCCTTTCACCTATCTACCAGCGGAGGTGCACCATACGTTGTTGGGTACCCCCCGCTCCACGTCGTCTCTCCCTATTTTCTCCCTGCAGCTCGTCAGTTGCAACCAGGAGACCCACCACCAAAGAAAAATAGATAGTGCAATTAGTCACAGTTAATTATTCAGCCGTACATAAGTATGTTCCAGCCATATTATAGATATTAGGTAGCTCTCAGATCAATGAGAAAAATTATTTTTGTATATATAGATATAAACTCCCAGCAGGGATCTTATCTGCCGAGACCATCCAATAGTCTATCCCGTAAACCCGACGCGTTTCCCCCCTATTTTTTCCTTAGGGGTTCATCAGGGGAATAACTGATCCGAGGCTTGTTTCTTAAAGATTCAAGGGTGCCGGTAAACAGAGTATGACGTCAGTGGCCCATAATGGGGTCAATCGTCCAATATACAATAGCTGGGTGAAAGGTTAACAGCAACAGACAGTTGGGATTAGGCTACAGGGAAGGAGCTACTGCTGAGGGAGAGAAACAGTTTCTGTGGAAACGTCAGTTAGGGCCTAGCCTGTGACAGAAACAGACCTCAGGTCTGAGGAGCAGCAGAGCCGCATGACATGGGTGTCCTGAAGAGAGGGAAACAGTTAGGATAGTATGACCAAGGCAAAAGCGGGAACAGCTGAGAAAGACAAGGAGGTGACCATGACACAGAGTGATGTAGTGTAGCTGGGTCAGAGCACTGAACGAGAGAGACAGGTTCTGGTGCAAGACAGAGCAGGACAAGGACGAAGTGAGTGTTTTGGGTTGTGTGCCCTAGACGTCTTCAATAAATAATAGCTCAGTACAGCCATATTGGCAACATGCCTCTAAGAGGGAAAAGACGTGGAACTGCTTGAGGAGGAGAATGACTTACAACTGTGATGTGCTAGTAGGCTGAGAAGTGTTAAGGCCCCGTCACACACACAAATAAATCTTTGGCAGATCTGTGGTTGCAGTGAAATCATGGACATATTGTTCCATTTGTACACAGCCACAAACCTGGCACTGATTGTCCACAATTTCACTGCAACCACAGATCTGCCACAGATTTATCTCTGTGTGTGACAGGGCCTTTAGGAAGAAAAAGACTTATGGAGGTTTGAACAACTGGAGTGAAAAATGTGCCTAATGATTCTCTGTGCACTGAAACGTGCAAGATGATTTGTGTCCGCTATCTAATGTACATTGTTGTTACCAAGTTTATGTTTAGTAACCGTAAGTTTTTATGAACTTATGGTCACCCTCAATGAATCGTGTACCACCTGGTCCTGGCCGGCCAAAACCATCAGCAACGTGCGGCCTGCAAAGGCGTATAACCTCCGGAGTGCAACACCACACACCCAATCAGAACCTCCATCTTCATGTAGCGTGCCAGGGTGTGGTAGATTATAACCTCACTCATGACTACCACCCCGCTTTACAAGACCACTACCTTTTGCAGAATATACCTGGCTATTTCCGTCAGTCCAATAAATAATCATTGGAGTAGAGGTTGAGCGAGTACGTTGTCCTCAGTGAAGATGCTGGCATGCTACATGAGGGATATAGTCCTGGCAGAGTGTGTATACTTGTGCAAGTGGGTTGTGAAAATGTGCAGGCCACATACTGCCGCTGACGTCAACTGGCAGGACTTGTACTCACAAGAGACCAATACTTTTAAACAATACTTTACTCAATGGTTCATTATTTACAACAACTGGGACTGGCCCACAATGGGAGGAGCGACTTGATAGGGTAAGAGACGGTTCATTCTAGAAAGCTCAGTTGAGTTTAAAGAGTGAACAAATAGGGAGTGAAAGTAACGGACGTATAGTCAGTTGGTCGTAAAGGTCTCATACCGTATGTGGCTTGTGGGAACAGGAGAGGAGATGGAGGACGAGATAGCATTAACCATGTGTTGGGAGAGAAGCGGAGTGTGAACGGCGTTGAAGCAAGAGAACGATCCTCCTACAGAGTGGCCCCAGAGCATAGAAGAGAGAAGAACAGGATTCAAGTGGCCCCTTAACAGTCAAGGTACCGGGCTACCCTTAACTATCATTTGAATATAGTTGATGACCCAAGCAGTTTTCCTTTAGATGTCCGGGAGTGCAAATCTTTACTCTGGTCATAATTAGACCCTAAGGAGACTGGATATGGGACTGCGGGAAGCGAAGATGACTGTCACAAACTGTGTTGAAACACTTTGCTAGTTCGTGCTTGAACTCACAGGACAAGTAAGATCTGAAGCAACCCAGTGGGAACTGAGACTGTGTCTAAACATGCCTTCCAAAACTGTAACATGCTTGAAGATATGTGCCAACTATCTGGAGCATGAAGTTGTTACAAGGAAAGAACCATTGAGTAAAGTATTGTTTGAAACTAAGGGGCCATTTGCACACTACGACATCGCAAGCCGATGCTGCGATGCCGTGCGCGATAGTCCCCGCCCCCGTCGCAGCTACGATATCATGGTGATAGCTGGTGTAGCGAATATTATCGCTACGCCAGCTTCACATGCACTCACCTGCCCTGCGACGTCGCTCTGGCCGGCGACCCGCCTCTTTATTAAGGGGGCAGGTCGTGCGGCGTCCTAGCGACGTCACACGGCAGGCGGCCAATAGAAGCGGAGGGGCGGAGATGAGCGGGACGTAAACATCCCGCCCACCTCCTTCCTTCCGCATAGCCGGCGTGAGCCGCAGGACGTAGGTAGGAGATGTTCCTCGCTCCTGCAGCTTCACACATAGCGATGTGTGTTGCCGCTTGAACGAGGAACAAAATCGTAACATCAGTCATTTCCAAATCATGGAAATGACCGACGCTACACCGTTGATACGATTACGACACTTTTGCGCTCGTTAATCGTATCAAAAAGGCTTTACACACTACAATATCGACTGCAACGCCGGATGTGCGTCACTTTCGATTTGACCCCACCGACATCACACCTGCGATGTCGTAGGGTGCAAAGTGCCCCTAACTGTTGGTCTCCTTGTGAGTACAAGTCGTCATCCGGTCCTGGCGATGTCAGCGGCAGTATGCGGCCTGCATGAGTTCACAGCCTGCAAAACACAAGTCCACACACCCAACCAGGACCATGTCTCTCATGTAGCATGCCATAACGTCAAGAGTCAATCCCTCAACTGCGACTACCACTAACCAACACCCTACATTTTTTATACAAAAACATGGTAAATATTTCTCCTTAACACGTTTTTACACCAAGAAAACACAGTAACACAGGGCACTACCCTAACCTCACTGCCAGTATGAGGTGGTTACACTACACTACCAATGTCTTTGCTTATCCTCCATGTAATCGGTACCATTGTCCGTTAGCTCCTCTCACCAGAGCATATACTCCTTCTGTGTAAATCTTTTCAGGCCTTGCACCCAGCCTTGGGGCACCCAATTCTCCCTATCCACTGATACTCCCACGGGGTTGGCCCATTCTTGACCACAGCCTATATGACGCAGCCCTTTGTCACTTACTTCTTTCTCTTTCAAGATGGAGTCCATTTTATCATTAGGATACCGGCATGTGACTGGGATGAGAGCTGGAGACGGAGTCTGTGAAAGATGTTTTAATCGAAAGGCTCTGGATACATCAAGATTTAGCCAAGGGGGAGGACCTAAAACAGAAAAGAGTAAATTATATTCATGAATTTAGTCAATTATATTCAATATCTCTCTCTGGTCAGTGAAGATCTTATTAACGTCAAGCTTTGTCCCTACATTTGGCATAAATGCCAAAAAGTCTCTTGGTCTATATGTGTCACACGGTGTTCATCTCTAAACTCAACAGGTCTCATGGCGACTTCTGACCCTGTTCACACTGCAGTCTGAGACGCCACATGGTGCTCTTTGAGTTGATCACTTAGAACCAGGTGTAGACATTTTGTATGCTTACTAATGATTGGTCTAGCAGGAGTTAATTTCTGCTTGCTTGTGAATTGCTGCTAGGGTCATGGGCTTCTGGAGACCTATCACGCCTCCACCCTTTAAAAAAATGGTGGAATCTTTTCCTCCATGACGTTAACAGCTTTTGCGATTCTGGTCCATGTGCAGGGGTGCATGGTGATCCAGCTTCTGGTGTACTGCTGTGTGCTATCTGTTGTATGTTGTGGAAATACTCTTGTCGTTTATTATTTCCTTCCTTATCTTTATTTCCTCCTGAGAATTAGCGATTGATGTGACTTTGGGTTTTACCTAGTCTGCCTTTCTGTGTAGAATTTACCCGGCTCTCTCCTGGGTTAAAGGGTGAGGGGGTATTAGACCTAGGGCTGATCAGGAGTCAGGGCTATGCTGGTGATCCAGACCTCTTCACCCTCAGAAGTACGTCTGGGATAAGGGACAGGGGCCCTTAGCCTGAGGGCCAGTTTAGGAGCCTCTATTCCCTGTTAGTATGTTACCCTCGTGACAATATGGTGAATATACCAATAGGATTTCATTTTCCAGTCCCAAAACATCCTACAGTGCAAAACTCTGACATAATTACCACAGAGCAGAAAGTCAGTATTATCTGTGCCTACAATATTTAAAGGGAATGGCCACTACTTTATTGGTTGCCTATTCCAAGGATCATCATCATCACCTGATCAATGGGGGTACGACGCTCGGCACTCCCACCGATCAGCTGTTATTGGCGCCAGTGGTAGCCGTAAGTTCTGGATACTGCAGCTCAGTCATTTCTATAGTGGCCATAGTGTGTCGCCCTGGGCAAGCCAGGGGACACAGGTCACACACCACCACATCCTACATCCCAGTTAGGAACACCACAGCTAACCAAAAATCCTTGTTGCCTTCCTCCAGAGGCTGATGATTCACACCAGGGGGTGGGCCAGGCGGTTGGCTCCGCCCACCGAGGAGTTCACAGCTCTGGAGGCGGGAAGAAACCAGGCAGTCCAGTGAGGGACATGAAGGAGTGAACAGCAGTCAGCTCAGGGGGAGCTTGAGTGAGGAGCTAAGTGGAGTTTAGGAGAAACAAGTGAAAGTAGAAAGAAGTAAAAGTGGTAAAGGAGGAAAGCAGGAGTGGTGACAGAGAGAAAAGCCTGAAGTCGTCCAGCTGTGTGCAGGACAGGTCAGCAAGGTCAGCAACGGCGGTGACTGTCTGGAGGGGGACCGTTTGGAAGTTCCTGGAAGGACCCCGGAGGCTGTGTGCCCGGCGGCCTGGAGCAGTGTTCCGAAGGACAGTCAGCACCAGGGCAGGGGCCTCTCGGACCCCGGCAAGGCTAGGAGTCGCCATAATTTGCCAAATCCGTCAGTGACGGGGACGTAGATCCCCCAACAACCAAGTCCCGATTGAAGGCAACAGCCCAACCAGAGTAGAAGAGACACCGCCACCGCCAAGGCACCAGTTTCTTAGGGCCAGCGCCTGCGGGCAAAGAGTAGAGCTCCTCCGGTCCAGCTTGAAGCCGGGGAGCGGGTTACCGGTGGGGACCCATCGCAACCAACAAGTACATAAAGGTGCAAGGAAGAGGGACATCACCGTCACCTACTGGGAGAGCAAGTGCAGCCGTCCGTGGGACCGTCTATCCAGCCGTTTGGTTTACCGTAAAAACTGTGTCAACGTCTCAGGCTGAGTGAGTACCACAGTGCCGCAAGGCACAGCGCTGCCCCCGCGTCCCTGCGCCCACCAGGCCCTGCACCTCCCTCACCATCACCGGGCCCCGGGATCACCAACCCCTACCCACGGAGGGGCAACGCAACATCTCGCTGCTACACACCATCGTCCCCGGGCCTATAGAGCAGCGGTGGTGAAATCACCACAACCGTGGGTGGCGTCACGGACAATAAATACTTCCCACACCCAACAAACCCCTTTCACTCAGGGGCGAGGAGTGCCGCTCGAGAAACCCCCGGGATCCGGCCCACCGCTCGATCCACCACTGAGCAGCAGCCGCCGGACCCGAGCAGAAGGGGTGAGCGTAGTGTGCTGACACCCTCCTCCCCGCCCGCGACAATAGCAGCATACTGCAAATGTACCCTTTATTCATATGAATGGTGGGTGGATATCTAGTGCCTGGCAGCCTGCTGTGTTCCAGAACTTATGGCTGCTGCCAGTCACAGCTCATAGGCGGGGACGACAGCTGTCGTACATACACTAATTAGATATTGATGGCCTTTCCTAAGGATAGGTCATAAAAAAAAGGATAAGCAGAACTCTAATATAAAAGGCATTAAGGCAGTACTATCTGTGCCTGCATTATTTAGAGGGAGAGACAGTCATGCAGTACTATCAGTACTTACATCATTTACACAAAAAGATAGGTAAGCAGTACTATCAGTACCTACATCATTTACACAAAAAGACAGGTATGCAGTACTATCTGTACCTACATCATTTCAGGGAGAGATATTAAAGCAGTAATACTTGTGGCCATGTCATTTATATAAAGAGAAAGTGTTGGATTATAATCTCTGTCCACATCATTTACATGCACAAAAAGAATCAAGTGTTATCTGCACCTCCATCATTTTAAGGTAGGGAAAAGAGGCTGTATTATCTGTGCTTTAGCCTTTACATGTAGAGAAAGTATTATCTGAGTGTACGTCATTGGCAAGGAGAGACAGGGAAACAGCACTATCTGTGATAACATAATTTACAAGCAAAGAGGGGGATGCAGTATTACCTGTGCCTACATCATTTAAAAGGAGAGACAGGAAGCCAGTACTATTTGTACCCAAGGCCAGTTTTGGACAAATGGTGGCTGCCATTAAAAAAAACCCAAAAAAACAATAATACACATACTGAGAATTTCAGCCAGTATACAGCACAGGAGAAGTGGTACTGTGCAGTGTATATATACAGAATAATACAGATACTGAGGATTACACCCAGTATACAGGACAGGAGAAGTGGTACTGTGCAGTGTATATATACAGAATAATACAGATACTGAGGATTACACCCAGTATACAGGACAGGAGAAGTGGTACTGTGCAGTGTATATGTCACGCTTCCCGGTCCCCTGGCCCCGTCCTCCGGTTCCCGTGGCCCGCTGCCCGCTCCCCGGCGGCGTTCCCTACTTACCACTCCGGTCCCGGTCTCCTCTTCCCCGCCTGCGGCCTCCATGCGTCCAGCTCCCCGCTCCCGGCGCTCCTCTGTGACATGGGACTCCCAGCCGGGCGCTCCTGCTTCCTCCTCACCGCTTCCCGGACTGGCTTCTGGCACACGGGCCTCGCGCATGCGCATTAGGGTGCGCGCGCGGTCATTGACCCTTTCTTAAAGGGCCAGCACCCAGAAACAGGATATTGCATAGACAGGTACAGGGTATATAAGGGTTCTCTTTCCTGGTGGGCAGGGCCTGTTCTACGTGTTTAGCAAGCTAGTGTTCAGGTCCCCGTATTGCTTTGCCCTGTGCTTTGCCTTGTATTAACCCTGTCCTGTCTCGTAGAGCCTATCCTGCCACGCCAGTTGCTCCGAACCAAGTCCATCCCTGGACCCTGACGGTGACTTCGGCGGATGTCCCACCACCTCTGCAGCTCCGCCAGTCTCCAGTCTCTGGCTCCGTTCGGTGACCCGTTCCATCGCTCAGCAGGTTCCGGATCCCGCCTGACTCTATATCCCGGCCTCGGACCCTGAGCCTCGTCACCCGGACTACCGTCCAGAACTCTGTGGGTTCAGCATCATCCACCTTTCCTGCTTTTCTACGGACTGTCCAGCTACCTATAGTGCTCCGGCTGCCGTGCATCAGGACCCTCTGGCGGGGTGACCAGCTTGGCTGCCTTCTCAGGGGACATCGGTGTACGGTCCAGTGCTTCCACCACCCGGACGTAACAGTATATAGACAGAATAATACAGATACTGAGAATTACAGCCAGTATACAGGACAGGAGAAGTGGTACTGTGCAGTGCATATATACAGAATAATACAGATACTCAGGATTACACCCAGTATACAGGACAGGAGAAGTGGTACTGTGCAGTGTATATATACAGAATAATACAGATACTGAGGATTACACCCAGTATACAGGACAGAAGTAGTACTGTGCAGTGTATATATACAGAATAATACAGATACTGAGGATTACACCCAGTATACAGGACAGAAGTGGTACTGTGCAGTGTATATATACAGAATAATACAGATACTGATAATTACACCCAGTATACAGGACAGAAGTGGTACTGTGCAGTTTATACATACACCGTGGTACTGATATCTATACCTGCTTCATTTACAGGGATAGAAAGGTAGGCAGCACCATCTGTACTTTATGATTTATAGGAAGTAGAGACAGGGAAGCAGTACTATCTGTATCAGCACCATTCACAATAATTACAAACATAGCAGTGCTAAATTTGCTACTTAAAGGATTCTTTTTTACACAGAGACAATTTAATAAGTTAAACACAGTCATCCATGTCTTGGTGAAAACCTCAAATAGGCGGATACTGACGAAAATAATGTCCAACTGAGCACAAAGTGACTGTCTGCATCATTATAGCCAATGGCCCCGAATCGCATTTTCCAGGGCTTCAGATATAAGCCCCGACAGAAGGTTAAAAAGGTGATGTGAACATAGCCTAACGCTACTCTGAGGAATTTGCCGTGTTGCTATAGTCCGCTCTGCTGTATCTATATACACACATATATAACGCAATAAGAAAATTACCTTTTACTATCCCGATACACAAGAACATGATGATGACGAGATGCATCGCTGCTGATCCTCTGGAGTAAAAAATATTTCTCTGGGAAGGATAAAAACAATATAATCTCGCAGATGCTTAATTGTTGAGGATTGGTAATCCTTGGTAGTCAGAAATCACAGACTTCTTCAATGTGATATTCACACTTGATTTTTACTGGACAGCCCCTTTAAGACAATAGACTTGATATCCAATGATGGAGCTATTTACCTGGTGAAGTGGAGCCGCAGACTATTACTCCCACACTGCAGACGTCTGTCTGTCCCCAGGTCTGTACTCAGCCCACGCCCACCATTCCCTACCTGTGCTCCGTCCTTCATCCCCTTCTCCTCTTACTGACCATGTACTATTTGGTGGCCTTGTCCTCGCGCCTGTATTTAGGCAGAAGACATAGACAAAACATAGTTAATCTACTCGTAAAGCAAAATGTAGGTACAAGCAGCACGGCTCAGGTTCTTATATGGGGTAAGAAAAAAAAAGCTAAAAGTTCTTAAAATATCTTGTCAATAGGTAATCATAAGTGACGCGTATAATAAGAAACACCGGCGTCTGGCAATCAGTAAATATTAGGATGGGAACATCACACTTCACTACATGCACAATCGGTGGCAACACAAAATACAAGAGTCCATTCGGATGGTAAAATCCATATAATGAGCATTTTAAAGAGAATCTGCAGGATTTCACCCCTAAACAATAGTTATATGTTTACGTAGCTCTTTTAAAGACAAGTCCAAGAATACCTTTACATGGCTCGTTCACTCCTCCATTACTGAGAAATCAGCATTTCTTTTAATTTGCAAATGAGGCTGAAGCGCTCTTTGTAGCTCTGAAACCTCCGTCACTCCAGCTCTAACGCCTGGACATTTTAAAGGGAATCTGTCTGCAGGATTTCACCCCTAAACAATAGTTATATGTTTACGTAGCTCTTTTAAAGACAAGTCCAAGAATACCTTTACATGGCTCGTTCACTCCTCCATTACTGAGAAATCAGCATTTCTTTTAATTTGCAAATGAGGCTGAAGCGCTCTTTGTAGCTCTGAAACCTCCGTCACTCCAGCTCTAACGCCTGGACATTTTAAAGGGAATCTGTCTGCAGGATTTTACCCCCTAAACAATATTTTTATGTTTATGTAGCTCTTGTAAAGACAAATCCAAGAATACCTTTACATGGCTAGTTCACTCCTCCATTACTGAGACGTCAGCATTTCTATTGATTTGCAAATGAGGCTGAAGCGCTTTTTGTAGCTCTGAAACCTCCGTCACTTCAGCTCTATCGCCAGCCCAGTGCCACCGCCTCCTGCTTGTCTCCCAACTCCTTTCCCTGAAGACACACAGCATAGAGTGCCAAGGTTCTACATCTACTTGAGACAGTATTGGACCCTACCTGAGCGAGCACCAGCCAGAAGTGCCGTGTGTATCAACTCACACAGCATAGAGGCTGTCATCAAGCAGGAGGAGGTGGATCAGAGTGGAGAATAGAGCTGGAGTGACTGAGGTTTTAGATATCCAAATTCCTCTTCATCTTCATATTAATTCAAAAGCTGATTTCTCAATACCTGAGGAAAAGACTCGCCATGTAAAGACATTGCTAGACTTGTCTTTGAAAGAACTCCATGTACATATGGTTTTGGGGGGGTGAAATCCTGCTGACTGATTCCCTTGAAAGACGTTCTGCTTAGTTTTTGGGGGCAAGTATAGTGGATGTGTGCAGACCCACGCTTTTCTCCGCATCAGAGATGGGTGCAGGAGCTATGTGCCTTTGAAAGGACGATACTAGTGACTTCCATTTTTTTCCACAATGAGCTAAGGGAAGCTGGCAGGTTACTCTGGTGGAAACTTGTCATGGGTGTGTCACGGGTGACAAACAGACATGTGGTTTCTGGCAATAGAAGGTCACAGCAAAATGCTCCCTGACTTTCTATTGCTCCTGCTGTATTAGGTAGCTTTCCTGCTGGGTTTTCATCTTTTCCCCTTTAGGGCCCAGCGGATCTCTCTTTCCACCCAGCCGCTGATTGTCAGTATTCCTTTTGTTCTTAAATACTCCCATCTTCCCTGAACTTATTCTGTCACGCTCTGGTTGCAAGCTTGTGGCTTGTACTCATCTGTGGTATTGTTGCTGAGACTTCTACCTGAGTCATCTGTAGATAAGTAGTTCATGCTTTTTCAACTGTGTGTCCTCCTTGTGTCTTCTTTAGCGTTTAGTGGGGTTGATGAAGAGGTCATACCATCAGTTTCCAATTCAGGGACCAGCAGTAGGGAAACCTAGGGTGAGGTATCTGGCTCAGCGCATAAAAGCTTAGTGTGACAAAACCTCACTTCAAAGGGTTTTCCACTGGTCCCATAATGATCTGCTACTAATAAAAATAAAAAAAATAGAAATAGTGCTCACCCTTTCCAGGTCCAGCACCAGTTCATCACCGCTGTTCCTGTTTCTTGTGTTTTGGCTGCAGCAGTGGCATCACTTGGACATCGCAGGTCATTGCTGTAGCCAATCACTGAGCTCCGTAGCTTGTGTCATTTAAAATGGGCAGAGCTGCTGAGCTCAGTGATTGGCTGCAGCGGTGACATCAAGTCAACAGCACATGTTAGTGGTTGGCTGCAGCAGTGATTTGCAATGTTAATGTGACATCACTGCTGCAGTCAAAACACAGAAGCAGTAACAGGGTTGGGCCCGGAGAGAGTGAGAACGGTCTGTATTTGTTTGGTTTGTAGTTGATTGGGGACCACTTTTCTAACAGTGGAAAACCTACATAAGACGTATATGCTTTTATCTAGGATTTTATGCAGTAATTCTTAGTTTTTGAAGCGTTTTATTCACACATAGAAATCAAAGAGAAAGTGAAAAACCGCCGCAAAAAAAACAGAACAAACCTTGTTTTACTGCATATTTTATTAATTTTTAGTGAATAAATGAATCAAACTTGTTATCTTAGACAAAACACACATAATCCACAGGCAAAAAAAATGTTGAAAAATAAAAATATGTAAATTGGGCAAAAATTTCAGCCTCCAGCTGTACAACGCTGGTAGAGCCAACCCCCAAAGGAGTTGCAGCAGTAATTGCAGCAAAAGGTGGTCCTACAAAGTAATGACTCAGGGGGGCTGAATACAAATGCACATCAAAATTTTCAGATTTATATTTTTTTTTAAATATTCAGAAAACCCTGTATTATTTCCTTTACACTTCACAAATACTCGTACTTGCTATTTAGTGTTGTTGATACGTATATCACATAAAATCACCAAAAAATACATTTGTGGCTCTAACATGAAAAAAAAAAAAAACATAGGAAAGTTCACGGGTTATGAATACTTTTTCAAGGCGCCATATACTGGTTTGTTTCACATCTATTTCTTTGCTCCTTCTTTCCATAGGCATCCTTATGTGGTTTTACTGTCTTGAGTCTGAATTTACCACGTGCACATTAAATTAATGAATCTAAAAACAGATTTCAGGATATTCGCTCATCGTATTTAAAGATTTGCTAAATACAGCATGAATAATGTCAATGCAACGTCAAGCAAAACGGATTGAAAAAGTTCCCCTCATCATAAATCTCCACCAATGTGTTAAAGGAGCTCATACAAAACATGAAACATTCACTACGCCAGAGGCCCCCTTCACACGTCAGTGAAAAACACAGACGTTCTTCACCGACGTGTAAAACCCGCACATGTCCCTCCGTGTTCCGTGATTCACGGCACACGTGGGTTGTCCATGTGCAATCCGTGATCGCAAATGGACATTACTCACCTGCCTTCACTACTGCTGTCCATGGTGCTGAACTCCTCGGCTCTGCAGCGTCCGCCCACCGCTCTCTGCAGCTACTTCCGGGTCGGCTGTTCCTGCTTTCATGAATATTCATGAGCCGGGCAGGAGCTGCAGAGAGCGGAGGCTGCAGAGCGAATCACTGGAAACGTTAGTTGAAAATGTTTATTATTTAATATGTCAGTGTTTTTCTGGTACGTGTTTCACGGATCACACACGGATCACACCATAGTGTGGTCCGTGGGTCATCAGTGATGCCAGAAAAAAAACAGACTGGTCTCCGTGCAGAATCACGGACACGCGTGTACGCTGTATGGAGAAACGTTCAGTGAAAAATCACTGATGTGTGAGCAGACCCATTGATTATAATGGGTCTGTGTATGTCAGTGATTCTGGTACATATAAAAAAAAGCACAAACATACCAGAATCACTGACGTGTGAAGGGGGCCTGAGATTGAAGTTTATATAGCAGATACACTGTCCACAGTAATTATATAGATGCCGCTCATCTCCTGTACATCAGGGGCTTGGGGTCACCAGAAGTGACATCTGTCACGGGGGGAGACATCTGAGCAATAGTTCCTCATTTCAGAGACGTTAGAGACTATTGTGGTCATTTCTCATATTTTTAGCTCTGTGCCCCCAATGTCTCTTTCCATGAGATGTAAAATACCATGTTTCTCTAAAAATAAGACATAGTTTTATATGATTTACATTATTTTTTGCTCAAAAAGATGGGTTCAGGCTTATTTTCAGGGGATGTCTTTCTTTCCCATAAACGACAATCTACATTTATTCGTGAACAAAAAAAAAAGAAAAATCAATATATATATATATATATATATATACATACGTGCGTGCGTGCGTGTGTGTGTATCCGCTAAAGGAATCCGCACCATCGCATTTACAATCACGAAATTTTGCACAGACGCCCCAGACTCAGGGAACGTCATAGACTATGTTTTGACGGGAAAATTTAACCCCTTGCCTTACAGTTACTCTCAAAAAAACATGCCTCCATTAAACTGAATGGAGGTGGGAGCTATAGCTTAATAGTAACATGGACAAAACAAAGTTCATTGTATTTCCTCCTCCTCACTCATCTCCTCCAACAAGCCTTTCCATCAAACTTGATGGTTGCTCACTCTCCCCAGTCTCACAAGTTTGTTGCCTTGGAGTAACCCTCGACTCTGCTCTATCCTTCAAACTACACATCCAAGCCCTCTTCACCTCATGCAGACTACAACTCAACAATATCTCCCGGATCCGTGCTTTCCTTAACCAAGAATCAGCAAAAATATTAGTGCATGCCCTCATCATCTCCCGCCTCGACTACTGCAACCTCCTGCTCTCTGGCCTCCCTTCCAACACTCTTGCACCCCTCCAATCTATCCTAAACTCTGCGGCCCGCTTAATCCACCTCTCCCCTCGCTATTCCCCAGCGTCGCCACTCTGCCAATCCCTTCATTGGCTTCCCATCGCCCAACGACTCCAGTTCAAAACATTAACCATGACATACAAAGCCATCCACAACCTGTCTCCTCCCTACATCTGTGACCTAGTCTCCCGGTACCTACCTGCACGCAACCTCAGATCCTCACAAGATCTCCTTCTCTACTCCTCTCTTATCTCCTCTTACCACAATCGCATACAAGATTTCTCCCGTGCCTCCCCCATACTCTGGAACACTCTACCTCAGCATATCAGACTCTCCCCTACCATGGAAATCTTCAAGAGGAACCTCAAGACCCACCTCTTCCAACAAGCCTACAAACTACAATAGCCCTCAGTGCAGTACACCACTGCGCAACCAGCTCTGTCCTCACCTATTGTACCATCACCCATTCCCTGTAGACTGTGAGCCCTCGCGGGCAGGGTCCTCTCTCCTCCTATACCAGTCTGTTTTGTACTGTTAATGATTGTTGTACATATACCCTCTTTCACTTGTAAAGCGCCATGGAATAAATGGCGCTATAATAATAAATAATTAATAATAATAATAATAATTGTCAGTGGTTGCTATAGGAACAAAAACTGTTAGTATAAGAAGCCGGGCAAAGAGACAGCCGAGGAAAGATAAACACGGGCAACGAGACAGCCGGGCAAAGAGATAGCCCGGGCAAAGACACAGACCTAGAAAAAGACAGCCCTGGAAAGAGACAAACGGGGAAAGAGACAGACGGGCAAAGAGACAGACAGACAGACAGATAGA
Source organism: Anomaloglossus baeobatrachus (assembly GCF_048569485.1). NCBI lineage: Eukaryota > Metazoa > Chordata > Amphibia > Anura > Aromobatidae > Anomaloglossus > Anomaloglossus baeobatrachus. The sequence goes on along the minus strand of NC_134356.1, from coordinate 626,536,008 downwards.
TAGCTACCAGGTGTGTATCTTGTCAGATGTATGCATGCCTTGAGCAGCCGTTCGAGGGTGAATATGTCTGCACTCGATGCAAGCATGTTGCGTGTTTGGAAGCCAAGGTAACTGATCTAAATAAGCAACTTGCAACACTAAGGGGCATTGCAAACCTGGAGAGGAGTTTAGAGCTCACTGAGCTTTCTCTGGCTGGGGCCAGTGATATGGAGGAGGGTGGAAGTGGGGAAGATCAGGACCCAGAGGTAGGTAGCTGGGTAACAGTTAGAAGAAGAGGTAGGGGGAAAAGTGTCAGGGAGCCTAGTCATGACCTGGCACAACCTAGTAAATATGCCTGTTTGGCTGATATTAGGAATGAAGGGCCTGGACTAGGGTCACTACAGCAGGATGTTGCTCCTAGCAACCAGGAAAACAACTGCTGTAGGAAGGAGGGAAATAGGAGTGCAGCAAAGCCCAGACAGATGTTGGTGGTAGGGGACTCTATAATTAGGCGGACAGACAGGGTCATCTGTCGCCGAGACCGTGAATGCCGAACAGTGTGTTGTCTGCCGGGTGCTCGGGTTCGGCATATTGTGGATCGGATAGACAGATTGCTGGGTGGGGCTGGGGAAAACCCAGCGGTCATGGTGCACATTGGTACTAATGACAAAGTTAGAGGCAGGTGGAAGGTCCTTAAAAATGATTACAGGGAACTAGGAGAGAAGCTGAAGTCCAGGACCTCCAAGGTGGTGTTTTCAGAAATACTACCGGTGCCACGAGCGTCACTAGAAAGATAGCGGGAGCTTAGGGAGATAAATATGTGGCTTAGAAATTGGTGCAGGAAGGAAGGGTTCGGGTTCATGGAGAACTGGGCCGACTTCTCAGTCGGCTACAGGCTCTACGGTAGGGACGGGCTGCACCTCAATGGGGAAGGTGCAGCTGTGCTGGGGGAGAAAATAGTCAGAAGGATGGAGGAGCTTTTAAACTAGGATCGGGGGGGAGGGAGGGTAGTGGAGCAAATAAGGGGATAGATAGAGCAGATAGAGACAGGGAGACGGTAGGGGTCAATGAAGGATTAGGGGGGGATGGGACATACAAGGAACGTAGGGAGGCTAGGAGTAATAAAAGTGTTAATAGGATTAAATGTCTACTGAATGCAAGAAGTCTTGCAAACAAAATGAATGAATTGGAGACTCTTATGTCAACCATGGATTATGATGTGGTGGGCATTACGGAAACCTGGCTGGATGAAAGCCATGACTGGGTGACAAACATACAGGGTTATAGTACATTTAGGAAGGACAGGAAAGGCCAAAAAGGTGGTGGGGTGTGTATATTTATTAAATCTAACCTAAAACCTGTGTTGTATGATGACATTGAGGGGAACAGCAACAATGTAGAGTCAGTATGGGTAAATGTACATGGGGAGGGGAATAATGGAAAAAAGCTAATTGGAGTTTGCTATAAGCCTCCTAACATACCTCAACAAATAGAGGGTGAAATGCTGGAACAAATTGAAAAGGCAGCTAATAATAATAATCGGGTTCTTATTATGGGGGATTTCAACTATCCAGACATACAGTGGGACATAGAATCTTCTGGTTCTGCTAAAAGCTGTAAGTTCTTATCTACCATTCAGGACCATTTCCTCTCTCAGATGGTAGATGAACCGACGAGGGGAGATAATTTGCTAGATCTGGTCCTGTCAAACAGACCGGATACAATTTCAGATCTACAGGTCCGGGAGCACTTGGGCACCAGCGATCATAATATGGTAAGCTTCAACATAATATTCAATAGAACATTTCAAAGGGGAATGCTAAAACCTGGAATTTTAGGAAAGCTGATTTCAACAAATTAAGGGAAGAGCTTAAATGTGTAGATTGGGACAAAGTCATGGTAACTGAAGATACCGAACATAAATGGGGTAAGTTTAAGGATATACTACTAGAGTCCTGTAAAAAACGTATACCCTCTGGTAATAAAATGTCCAGGAATAAAAAGAAACCACTATGGATAAATAAGACTGTACAAAGTATAATAAAACAAAAACAAAGGGCATTTAAAATCTTAAAGGCTGAGAATACAGAAATAGCATTGCAGGAGTATAAAGATATCAATAGGAAATGTAAAAAAGAAATCAAACAAGCAAAATTAGCTACTGAAACAAAAATCGCCAATGACATTAAAATAAATCCCAAAATCTTTTATAAATACATTAATGCCAAAAGGAAAACAAAGGATAGTATCGGCCCCTTAAAATATAATAACAAGTTAGTTATAGAGGACAAACAAAAGACTGAGATATTAAATAGGCATTTCTCATCTGTATTCACCAAGGAACTGACTGTACCAGGGATCATTCAACAAGTGAAAAATCAAAGTCCACCACCCGATATAATTAATTTAACACAAGATGAAGTACGCCTACGTCTGAGTAAATTAAACATTGACAAATCCCCAGGGCCAGATGGCATTCATCCTCGAATATTGAGGGAATTGAGCTCCGTAATCGACAGACCGCTGTATCTCATCTTTTTAGACTCACTTGTAACAGGGTTGGTGCCTCAGGATTGGAGGATTGCTGATGTGGTACCGATATTTAAGAAAGGTAAGAGGGTAGATCCAGGCAACTACCGTCCAGTAACTGACTAAACACAAGCTTGACACCGAATTACCGGCCAAGAATGAAGTGAATTAATACAATATCATTAATGAAATATTATTTTATTATCAATAAACTCACAAATATACACTTTTCAAACAAGAGAGCCACCTGGGGGGCACATGGTTCCAGAATATTTGCATATCATCTCCATCCTATATGTAACGTATCTTAAATCCAAACACAGGATAATTACATCCAGTATTTATACATAGATACTAATCAAATCAAAATTACATCCAGTGTCTATTCACATTGACATATGGTGTATAGCCTCATAATGATTCCGCATCAACATATAATCTTAAAGAATGCCCAAGAGAGCAACCTTCAATTAGTCATCCAAACATACACGACTAATCTCAATGGGTATATCACTGCTGCTGCCCAATATATCATCACCTAACCTTCTTCTATGCCTTCATCAGCGCAGCATATTGAGGTGGACAGATATATAGTCCAATACCCTCTAAACGTCACTGGTATGCTGAAGCAGATCACACGCACGGCTAAATCATTGTCATCTATTGATATATCTACTCAGCACCTGCTGATTTGTATATATGATAAGACACAATTCAGCCACTGCGTCACCACCATCTACCAGCGACTAGTCCCCATATATCACGCTGATAATGCAACAAAGGGCACTCGTTATCTATGTATACATGATAGGGCAATACAGCAGAGATATGCGTTGCAGATAAAGTATTTAAGATACGCTTTTAGAGATTGAGTATTAGAATGGATACTTACATTATTGACTGATTCGTCTGGCCATGCGTCCCACCACCCCTGACGTACGTTTCGCCGCTGCTTTTTCAAAAGGGGGCGTGTCAGGGTGGGGAACGTTCGTGTTTATATAGTGTAAACCAGCCAGGTAATTGTGACATCTCATAATAGCAGCATATACACGTGCGGGCTATTTCCGGTATATGACGGCGCATAGTACTGATTCCGCTTCCCCCTTAGAAGGGGACTTCCGGGCTGCGCGCGCTGACCCGCAAGCATCATCACGCTCTAGGTCACATGATGCGCGCACGTCATGAAGTCCGAGGGGCGAAAAACAGTGCATGCGCACTACCGGAATGATGTAATCTATCATCCCCATGTATTCACTTTCACATATAAAGGCACATGCGCGCGTACATAGCACCATATTGCATAGACAACTTATGTTATACGGAAAGGGACGGCCGATGCAGCATCAGTGGTTATCACTAAACATCTAAAACTGCGAATCTATACCATTCTAAGGCTGCATCAGCGATCCCCCCGCATGCCCAGATCATAAACGGATCAGAACAAATTACAATTCCCAATTCTAAACCATATTATGTACAGTCATATTATTAGAAAATACTCAGATAAACATTACATATAACCTCAATAACATCGATTAGTACATAGCAGATTCAGAAATAATAAACTTTACTTATTGATATAAATTCCAGCTCACTATAATGACTATAATATCACTTATTCAATACAATCATATAGCAATAATACAACAATATTTCACATGTAAAGAACATTATTATTCATATAAATTCAGATTTCCTCCTCGCTCATTTCATAATTAATCCGCACTGTTGTTGCTCCCCAAGGTCTCAGCATCACCTCCGATCTTATAATTCATCCTGCATGCGTCCACCTACTTTCATCAGCAATCATATGCAATGTATGACATTAATTCCTTGGCTGGAATAGATCAAATAAAAAAATTAAAATCACTTACAAAAACACATTAAAAACATTACCCACACATTAAAAACAACCACAGAACCTTGCAGGTGTGTTAAATCTTATTCCCGCAATTAAAGAGCCAACATATACGCCTACGTCTGTATACTTACAATTTATGTCGGTGACAAGATTAGAGTGTTACCAACCCTCCACCGTAATTTGTCTATGGACTTGGATTTATCGTTTGGGTTCCATGGCCCCCCAGGGGCACAATGAAAATAGTGGATTTAGTTCCTTTTTGTGACCCTTTTCCACCGTGGGTTATTATGAGAGTGATATATGTATAGTGGGAGTCTAGTATCTTCAGATGGAAACTCCATAGACAAATTACGGTGGAGGGTTGGTAACACTCTAATCTTGTCACCGACATAAATTGTAAGTATACAGACGTAGGCGTATATGTTGGCTCTTTAATTGCGGGAATAAGATTTAACACACCTGCAAGGTTCTGTGGTTGTTTTTAATGTGTGGGTAATGTTTTTAATGTGTTTTTGTAAGTGATTTTATTTTTTTTATTTGATCTATTCCAGCCAAGGAATTAATGTCATACATTGCATATGATTGCTGATGAAAGTAGGTGGACGCATGCAGGATGAATTATAAGATCGGAGGTGATGCTGAGACCTTGGGGAGCAACAACAGTGCGGATTAATTATGAAATGAGCGAGGAGGAAATCTGAATTTATATGAATAATAATGTTCTTTACATGTGAAATATTGTTGTATTATTGCTATATGATTGTATTGAATAAGTGATATTATAGTCATTATAGTGAGCTGGAATTTATATCAATAAGTAAAGTTTATTATTTCTGAATCTGCTATGTACTAATCGATGTTATTGAGGTTATATGTAATGTTTATCTGAGTATTTTCTAATAATATGACTGTACATAATATGGTTTAGAATTGGGAATTGTAATTTGTTCTGATCCGTTTATGATCTGGGCATGCGGGGGGATCGCTGATGCAGCCTTAGAATGGTATAGATTCGCAGTTTTAGATGTTTAGTGATAACCACTGATGCTGCATCGGCCGTCCCTTTCCGTATAACATAAGTTGTCTATGCAATATGGTGCTATGTACGCGTGCATGCGCCTTTATATGTGAAAGTGAATACATGGGGATGATAGATTACATCATTCCGGTAGTGCGCATGCACTGTTTTTCGCCCCTCGGACTTCATGACGTGCGCGCATCATGTGACCTAGAGCGTGATGATGCTTGCGGGTCAGCGCGCGCAGCCCGGAAGTCCCCTTCTAAGGGGGAAGCGGAATCAGTACTATGCGCCGTCATATACCGGAAATAGCCCGCACGTGTATATGCTGCTATTATGAGATGTCACAATTACCTGGCTGGTTTACACTATATAAACACGAACGTTCCCCACCCTGACACACCCCCTTTTGAAAAAGCAGCGGCGAAACGTACGTCAGGGGTGGTGGGACGCATGGCCAGACGAATCAGTCAATAATGTAAGTATCCATTCTAATACTCAATCTCTAAAAGCGTATCTTAAATACTTTATCTGCAACGCATATCTCTGCTGTATTGCCCTATCATGTATACATAGATAACGAGTGCCCTTTGTTGCGTTATCAGCGTGATATATGGGGACTAGTCTCTGGTAGATGGTGGTGACGCAGTGGCTGAATTGTGTCTTATCATATATACAAATCAGCAGGTGCTGAGTAGATATATCAATAGATGACAATGATTTAGCCGTGCGTGTGATCTGCTTCAGCATACCAGTGACGTTTAGAGGGTATTGGACTATATATCTGTCCACCTCAATATGCCGCGCTGATGAAGGCATAGAAGAAGGTTAGGTGATGATATATTGGGCAGCAGCAGTGATATACCCATTGAGATTAGTCGTGTATGTTTGGATGACTAATTGAAGGTTGCTCTCTTGGGCATTCTTTAAGATTATATGTTGATGCGGAATCATTATGAGGTTATACACCATATGTCAATGTGAATAGACACTTGATGTAATTTTGATTTGATTAGTATCTATGTATAAATACTGGATGTAATTATCCTGTGTTTGGATTTAAGATACGTTACATATAGGATGGAGATGATATGCAAATATTCTGGAACCATGTGCCCCCCAGGTGGCTCTCTTGTTTGAAAAGTGTATATTTGTGAGTTTATTGATAATAAAATAATATTTCATTAACGATATTGTATGTATAATCTTTCTTTATTGAATAGAAGAGAAAGAAAATAACATACAAATAACCAAGGATACAGAAATGGCTTCACAAGTATCACCATTATATGAATAACAGTACTATAAACTTTTTTCAACTGATACACTCAGGGCCGGATTAAGGTTGGTGAGGGCCCCTGGGCAGAAAATCTGGTGGGGGCCCCATAAACGTTAACATTTTTAGCCATAACAGTAGAGCGCGAACTGTAGCATTTAGACATAAATCCAATGAACATGTGTCTTATCCTGTTCTACCACATTCAGATTTCCAGTACTACAATACCGATACAGTCCTGGATAATTCACAGCTGTCCACTTACACACAGAAAGATCGAGGATCGCGCTGTTCCCTGCCGCCATCGGTGGCCCCTTGACACGATCACGGGAAGTCGATGGTTGCTATGGTAGCGGCGGGCCATGTAATGACCCCTGTTGCTATCATGACATATTTTCTGTCACAGTCGATAGAGCGCCGACTCACACAGGAATGCTGTATTTCTGCTAATCAGAGCTGTACAGCTCTGATCAACAGGGATGCACAAGCGATCAGACTGCTGATCCTTATAGCTCTCAAGGGGATTAGTAAAATAAATACAAAATGTAAAAAAATAAATAAAAAGTTCAAATCATGCCTCATTCGCCCCACTGAAAATAAAACAGTTAAAAAAAATATACACATATTTGATATCTCAGAGTTCAGAAATGCCCGATCAATAAAAATATAAAATCAATTAATCAGATCGGTAAATGGTGTAGCGAGAACAAAATCCAAATGCCAAAATTATGTTTTTTAAAAAGATCCAATAACGGGCGATCAAAAAGCAGCAACTACATAAAAATTGTATAATTGAAAACACCAGCTCAAGACGCAAAAATATTAGCAGTCACTGGGCCTCAAATCCCAAAAAATTAGAACACTACGGGTTTCAAAAAATGGCACCAAAAGCACAATTCTTTTTTTTAACAAACTTCTGAATATTTTTTAACCCCTTAGATAAAAGTAAGAGTATACCTGTTTGGTGTCTATGAACTCGGCATCATACTGACATGGTAGTTTTACAATATAGTGAACATGGTGAATAAAATAACCCAAAAACAATCGTGCAATTGCACTTTTTTTGCAATTTTACCGCACTTGGATTTTTTTCCCTGTTTCCTAGTACAATATATGGTAAAACTGATGATTTCACTCAAAAGTACAATTTGTCACGCAAAAAATAAGCCCTTATATGGCAAGATTGATGGAAAAATAAAAAAAGTTACGGCTCTCAGAAGAAGGGGAGAAAAAAAACAAAAAAAAAACGGAAAATCGGGGTGAAGGAGTTAAATTTTGAGTACTATAATACTATGACAAAATTTTATGAAGTCAATATGAATAACAAAACTGATAGCTGTCAGTGAATGGCACTCAGCAGTACGTCTGGCACATGTACATGGAAAGAACACATTAAACTCCGGGGGGGGGCATCATTTTACTGCAAGGGGTGTATGTAATTATACTCCAGGAGGCGGTTACATCACAATAAGGTAGTGTATGAATATACTCAAAAAGGGGATAATGATTATAGTCAAAGGGATGGGGGACATTATTCTATGATTATACTCCACTCTAGGGAGGGGGCGTTATTTTATGATTGCTCTCCAGGTGAGGGGAGTGTTATCCTATGATTATACTCCAGTGGGGGAGGGGGCATTATTATATGATTACAATCTAGTGGGGGAGGGGGCATTATTATATGATTACAATCTAGTGGGGGAGGGGGCATTATTATATGATTACAATCTAGTGGGGGAGGGGCATTATTATATGATTACAATCTAGTGGGGGAGGGGCATTATTATATGATTACAATCTAGTGGGGGAGGGGGCATTATTATATGATTACAATCTAGTGGGGGAGGGGGGCATTATTATATGATTACAATCTAGTGGGGGAGGGGGCATTATTATATGATTACAATCTAGTGGGGGAGGGGGCATTATTATATGATTATAATCTAGTGGGGGAGGGAGCATTATTATATGATTACAATCTAGTGGGGGAGGGGGCATTATTATATGATTATAATCTAGTGGAGGAGGGAGCATTATTATATGATTACAATCTAGTGGGGGAGGGGGCATTATTATATGATTACAATCTAGTGGGGGAGGGGGCATTATTATATGATTACAATCTAGTGGGGGAGGGGGCATTATTATATGATTACAATCTAGTGGGGGAGGGGCATTATTATATGATTACAATCTAGTGGGGGAGGGGCATTATTATATGATTACAATCTAGTGGGGGAGGGGGCATTATTATATGATTACAATCTAGTGGGGGAGGGGGCATTATTATATGATTACAATCTAGTGGGGGAGGGGGCATTATTATATGATTACAATCTAGTGGGGGAGGGGGGCATTATTATATGATTATAATCTAGTGGGGGAGGGAGCATTATTATATGATTACAATCTAGTGGGGGAGGGGGCATTATTATATGATTATAATCTAGTGGAGGAGGGAGCATTATTATATGATTACAATCTAGTGGGGGAGGGGGGCATTATTATATGATTACAATCTAGTGGGGGAGGGGGCATTATTATATGATTACAATCTAGTGGGGGAGGGGGCATTATTGTATGATTACAATCTAGTGGGGGAGGGGGCATTATTGTATGATTACAATCTAGTGGGGGAGGGGGCATTATTGTATGATTACAATCTAGTGGGGGAGGGAGCATTATTATATGATTACAATCTAGTGGAGGAGGGGGCATTATTATATGATTATAATCTAGTGGGGGAGGGGGCATTATTATATGATTACAATCTAGTGGGGGAGGGGGCATTATTGTATGATTACAATCTAGTGGGGGAGGGGGCATTATTATATGATTACAATCTAGTGGAGGGAGGGGGGCATTATTATATGATTACAATCTAGTGGGGGAGGGGGCATTATTATATGATTACAATCTAGTGGGGGAGGGGGCATTATTATATGATTACAATCTAGTGGGGGAGGGGGCATTATTGTATGATTACAATCTAGTGGGGGAGGGGCATTATTATATGATTACAATCTAGTGGAGGAGGGGGCATTATTATATGATTACAATCTAGTGGGGGAGGGGGCATTATTATATGATTACAATCTAGTGGGGGGAGGGGGCATTATTATATGATTACAATCTAGTGGGGGAGGGGGCATTATTATATGATTACAATCTAGTGGGGGGAGGGGGCATTATTATATGATTATAATCTAGTGGGGGAGGGAGCATTATTATATGATTACAATCTAGTGGGGGAGGGGCATTATTGTATGATTACAATCTAGTGGGGGAGGGGCATTATTATATGATTACAATCTAGTGGGGGAGGGAGCATTATTGTATGATTACAATCTAGTGGGGGAGGGGGCATTATTATATGATTACAATCTAGTGGGGGAGGGGGCATTATTATATGATTACAATCTAGTGGGGGAGGGGGCATTATTATATGATTACAATCTAGTGGGGGAGGGAGCATTATTATATGATTACAATCTAGTGGGGGAGGGGGCATTATTATATGATTACAATCTAGTGGGGGAGGGAGCATTATTGTATGATTACAATCTAGTGGGGGAGGGGGCATTATTATATGATTACAATCTAGTGGGGGAGGGGGCATTATTATATGATTACAATCTAGTGGGGGAGGGGGCATTATTATATGATTACAATCTAGTGGGGGAGGGAGCATTATTATATGATTACAATCTAGTGAGGGGAGGGGGCATTATTATATGATTACAATCTAGTGGGGGAGGGAGCATTATTATATGATTACAATCTAGTGGGGGAGGGGGCATTATTATATGATTACAATCTAGTGGGGGAGGGGCATTATTATATGATTACAATCTAGTGGGGGAGGGGGCATTATTGTATGATTACAATCTAGTGGGGGAGGGGGCATTATTATATTATTACAATCTAGTGGGGGAGGGGGCATTATTGTATGATTACAATCTAGTGGGGGAGGGAGCATTATTATATGATTACAATCTAGTGGAGGAGGGGGCATTATTATATGATTACAATCTAGTGGGGGAGGGGGCATTATTATATGATTACAATCTAGAGGGGGAGGGAGCATTATTGTATGATTACAATCTAGTGGGGGAGGGGGCATTATTGTATGATTACAATCTAGTGGGGGAGGGGGCATTATTATATGATTACAATCTAGTGGGGGAGGGAGCATTATTATATGATTACAATCTAGTGGGGAGGGAGCATTATTGTATGATTACAATCTAGTGGGGGAGGGGGCATTATTGTATGATTACAATCTAGTGGGGGAGGGGGCATTATTATATGATTACAATCTAGTGGAGGAGGGGGCATTATTATATGATTACAATCTAGTGGGGGAGGGGGCATTATTGTATGATTACAATCTAGTGGGGGAGGGGGCATTATTATATGATTACAATCTAGTGGGGGAGGGGGCATTATTGTATGATTACAATCTAGTGGGGGAGGGGGCATTATTGTATGATTACAATCTAGTGGGGGAGGGGGCATTATTGTTTGATTACAATCTAGTGGGGGAGGGGCATTATTATATGATTACAATCTAGTGGGGGAGGGAGCATTATTATATGATTACAATCTAGTGGAGGAGGGGGCATTATTATATGATTACAATCTAGTGGGGGAGGGGGCATTATTATATGATTACAATCTAGTGGAGGAGGGAGCATTATTGTATGATTACAATCTAGTGGGGGAGGGGGGCATTATTGTATGATTACAATCTAGTGGGGGAGGGGGCATTATTGTATGATTACAATCTAGTGGGGGAGGGGGCATTATTGTATGATTACAATCTAGTGGGGGAGGGGGCATTATTGTATGATTATAATCTAGTGGGGGAGGGGGCATTATTGTATGATTACAATCTAGTGGGGGAGGGGGCATTATTGTATGATTACAATCTAGTGGGGGAGGGGGCATTATTGTATGATTACAATCTAGTGGGGGAGGGGGCATTATTGTATGATTACAATCTAGTGGGGGAGGGGGCATTATTGTATGATTACAATCTAGTGGGGGAGGGGGCATTATTGTATGATTACAATCTAGTGGGGGAGGGGGCATTATTGTATGATTATAATCTAGTGGGGGAGGGGGCATTATTATATGATTACAATCTAGTGGAGGAGGGGGCATTATTGTATGATTATAATCTAGTGGGGGAAGGGGGGCATTATTGTATGATTACAATCTAGTGGGGGAGGGGGCATTATTGTATGATTACAATCTAGTGGGGGAGGGGGCATTATTGTATGATTATATCTAGTGGGGGAGGGGGCATTATTATATGATTACAATCTAGTGGGGGAGGGGGCATTATTATATGATTACAATCTAGTGGGGGAGGGAGCATTATTATATGATTATAATCTAGTGGGGGAGGGGGGCATTATTATATGATTACAATCTAGTGGGGGAGGGGGCATTATTATATGATTACAATCTAGTGGGGGAGGGGGCATTATTGTATGATTACAATCTAGTGGGGGGAGGGGGCATTATTGTATGATTACAATCTAGTGGGGGAGGGGGCATTATTGTTTGATTACAATCTAGTGGGGGAGGGGGCATTATTATATGATTACAATCTAGTGGGGGAGGGAGCATTATTATATGATTACAATCTAGTGGAGGAGGGGGCATTATTATATGATTACAATCTAGTGGGGGAGGGGGGCATTATTATATGATTACAATCTAGTGGAGGAGGGAGCATTATTGTATGATTACAATCTAGTGGGGGAGGGGGCATTATTGTATGATTACAATCTAGTGGGGGAGGGGGCATTATTGTATGATTACAATCTAGTGGGGGAGGGGGCATTATTGTATGATTACAATCTAGTGGGGGAGGGGGCATTATTGTATGATTATAATCTAGTGGGGGAGGGGGCATTATTATATGATTACAATCTAGTGGGGGAGGGGGGCATTATTATATGATTACAATCTAGTGGGGGAGGGGGCATTATTATATGATTACAATCTAGTGGAGGAGGGGGCATTATTATATGATTACAATCTAGTGGGGGAGGGGGCATTATTGTATGATTACAATCTAGTGGGGGAGGGGGCATTATTATATGATTACAATCTAGTGGGGGAGGGGGGCATTATTATATGATTACAATCTAGTGGGGGAGGGGGCATTATTATATGATTACAATCTAGTGGGGGAGGGAGCATTATTATATGATTACAATCTAGTGGAGGAGGGGGCATTATTATATGATTACAATCTAGTGGGGGAGGGGGCATTATTATATGATTACAATCTAGTGGAGGAGGGGAGCATTATTGTATGATTACAATCTAGTGGGGGAGGGGGCATTATTGTATGATTACAATCTAGTGGGGGAGGGGGTATTATTGTATGATTATAATCTAGTGGGGGAGGGGGCATTATTATATGATTACAATCTAGTGGGGGAGGGGGCATTATTATATGATTACAATCTAGTGGGGAAGGGAGCATTATTATATGATTACAATCTAGTGGGGGAGGGGGCATTATTGTATGATTACAATCTAGTGGGGGAGGGGGCATTATTATATGATTACAATCTAGTAAGGGAGGGGGCATTATTGTATGATTACAATCTAGTGGGGGAGGGGGCATTATTGTATGATTACAATCTAGTGGGGGAGGGGGCATTATTGTATGATTACAATCTAGTGGGGGAGGGGGCATTATTGTATGATTATAATCTAGTGGGGGAGGGGGCATTATTATATGATTACAATCTAGTGGGGGAGGGGGCATTATTATATGATTACAATCTAGTGGGGGAGGGGGCATTATTATATGATTACAATCTAGTGGGGAGGGGGCATTATTGTATGATTACAATCTAGTGGGGGAGGGGGCATTATTGTATGATTACAATCTAGTGGGGGAGGGGGCATTATTGTATGATTATAATCTAGTGGGGGAGGGGGCATTATTATATGATTACAATCTAGTGGAGGAGGGGGCATTATTGTATGATTATAATCTAGTGGGGGAGGGGGCATTATTGTATGATTACAATCTAGTGGGGGAGGGGGCATTATTGTATGATTACAATCTAGTGGGGGAGGGGGCATTATTGTATGATTATAATCTAGTGGGGGAGGGGGCATTATTATATGATTACAATCTAGTGGGGGAGGGGGCATTATTATATGATTACAATCTAGTGGGGGAGGGAGCATTATTATATGATTATAATCTAGTGGGGGAGGGGGCATTATTATATGATTACAATCTAGTGGGGGAGGGGGCATTATTATATGATTATAATCTAGTGGGGGAGGGAGCATTATTGTATGATTACAATCTAGTGGAGGAGGGGGCATTATTATATGATTACAATCTAGTGGGGGAGGGGGCATTATTATATGATTACAATCTAGTGGAGGAGGGGGCATTATTATATGATTACAATCTAGTGGGGGAGGGAGCATTATTATATGATTATAATCTAGTGGGGGAGGGAGCATTATTATATGATTACAATCTAGTGGGGGAGGGGGCATTATTATATGATTACAATCTAGTGGGGGAGGGGGCATTATTATATGATTACAATCTAGTGGGGGAGGGAGCATTATTATATGATTACAATCTAGTGGAGGAGGGGGCATTATTATATGATTACAATCTAGTGGAGGAGGGGGGCATTATTGTATGATTACAATCTAGTGGGGGAGGGGGCATTATTGTATGATTACAATCTAGTGGGGGAGGGGGCATTATTGTATGATTATAATCTAGTGGGGGAGGGGGCATTATTGTATGATTACAATCTAGTGGGGGAGGGGGCATTATTATATGATTACAATCTAGTGGGGGAGGGGGCATTATTATATGATTACAATCTAGTGGGGGAGGGAGCATTATTATATGATTACAATCTAGTGGAGGAGGGGGCATTATTATATGATTACAATCTAGTGGAGGAGGGGGCATTATTATATGATTACAATCTAGTGGGGGAGGGGGCATTATTGTATGATTACAATCTAGTGGGGGAGGGGGCATTATTGTATGATTATAATTTAGTGGGGGAGGGGGCATTATTGTATGATTACAATCTAGTGGGGGAGGGGGCATTATTGTATGATTATAATCTAGTGGGGGAGGGGGCATTATTATATGATTACAATCTAGTGGGGGAGGGAGCATTATTGTATGATTACAATCTAGTGGGGGAGGGGGCATTATTATATGATTACAATCTAGTGGGGGAGGGGGCATTATTGTATGATTATAATCTAGTGGGGGAGGGGGCATTATTATATGATTACAATCTAGTGGGGGAGGGGGCATTATTATATGATTATAATCTAGTGGGGGAGGGGGCATTATTATATGATTACAATCTAGTGGGGGAGGGGGGCATTATTGTATGATTACAATCTAGTGGGGGAGGGGGCATTATTATATGATTACAATCTAGTGGGGGAGGGGGCATTATTGTATGATTACAATCTAGTGGGGGAGGGGGCATTATTATATGATTACAATCTAGTGGGGGAGGGGGCATTATTGTATGATTACAATCTAGTGGAGGAGGGGGCATTATTATATGATTACAATCTAGTGGGGGAGGGAGCATTATTGTATGATTACAATCTAGTGGGGGAGGGAGCATTATTATATGATTATAATCTAGTGGGGGAGGGGGCATTATTGTATGATTACAATCTAGTGGGGGAGGGGGCATTATTATATGATTATAATCTAGTGGGGGAGGGGGCATTATTATATGATTACAATCTAGTGGGGGAGGGGGCATTATTATATGATTATAATCTAGTGGGGGAGGGGGCATTATTATATGATTACAATCTAGTGGGGGAGGGGGCATTATTATATGATTACAATCTAGTGGGGGAGGTGGCATTATTATATGATTACAATCTAGTGGGGGAGGGGGCATTATTATATGATTATAATCTAGTGGGGGAGGGGGCATTATTATATGATTATACTCCAGTGGGGGAGGGGGCATTATTATATGATTATACTCCAGTGGGGGAGGGGGGCATTATTATATGATTACAATCTAGTGGGGGAGGGGGCATTATTATATGATTACAATCTAGTGGGGGAGGGGGCATTATTATATGATTACAATCTAGTGGGGGAGGGGGCATTATTATATGATTACAATCTAGTGGGGGAGGGGGCATTATTATATGATTACAATCTAGTGGGGGAGGGGGCATTATTATATGATTACAATCTAGTGGGGGAGGGGGCATTATTATATGATTACAATCTAGTGGGGGAGGGGGCATTATTATATGATTATACTCCAGTGGGGGAGGGGGCATTATTATATGATTACAATCTAGTGGGGGAGGGGGCATTATTATATGATTATAATCTAGTGGGGGAGGGGGCATTATTATATGATTACAATCTAGTGGGGGAGGGGGCATTATTGTATGATTACAATCTAGTGGGGGAGGGGGCATTATTATATGATTACAATCTAGTGGGGGAGGGGGCATTATTGTATGATTACAATCTAGTGGGGGAGGGGGCATTATTATATGATTACAATCTAGTGGGGGAGGGGGCATTATTATATGATTACAATCTAGTGGGGGAGGGGGCATTATTATATGATTACAATCTAGTGGGGGAGGGGGCATTATTATATGATTACAATCTAGTGGGGGAGGGGGCATTATTATATGATTACAATCTAGTGGGGGAGGGGGCATTATTATATGATTACAATCTAGTGGGGGAGGGGGCATTATTATATGATTATACTCCAGTGGGGGAGGGGGCATTATTATATGATTACAATCTAGTGGGGGAGGGGGCATTATTATATGATTATAATCTAGTGGGGGAGGGGGCATTATTATATGATTACAATCTAGTGGGGGAGGGGGCATTATTATATGATTATAATCTAGGGAAGGGGCTTAAATTCTGATTATATGAAAAGGGAATAGTGTAATTAAGGAGGTGTAGGTAGGTTTAAACAATGATGGGTGTCAGGGACTTTACTGCAATGTAGCTCCTATGTAGGTCGTTCATACACACTTCACCTCTTGCAGTAAAATGACCCCCCCCCCCCCCCAAACTCCAGGAACAAAATATACACCACTTGCAATAAAATGTCCCTGTCTCCACCTTTCATGTGCAGCTATATGCAGTTATTCCCCCTTACTGATAGCTCTGTTTTGGAGTTACTTGGAGAGCACTGTCGCCCCCTCTACACCCCCCTCAGCTGCTGAGTGACCTTACTCTCACAGCTGACCTCCCGCGCGTCCTTCTATCTCAGCCTGCATCTCTCATGGACGGTGCAGGCTCTAGCTGCATCCACAGCAGCAGAATGGCCGGGACACATCAGAGACGATGAATTTCCCGCCCCCACAATCCTCTCGGGCAGATAACAGCCGCGGCAGAGAGGAAGCTGAAAATCAAAATGACATCTGTCTCCCTGCACCGCCCCCCTCTGGAGCCTGGCGGACGGCTCCCTGTGCAACTGCACTACTCACATGTAGATAAAGCCAGCTATGATCATGGGGGCCGCCAACACAGGGAGCCAAAGACAGATGGTGGTGGGGGCCCCCTTGGAGGCTCTTATGGTGGGGGCCCCTGGGCGGCAGCCCCGCCTGCCCTGCCTATAATCCGGCCCTGGATACACTACATCCTGCATAATATTAGAGCTATCCACTTCATTCTGTCTTCCTGTATCGCTACTCAAAACTGATATTTGCATATTTAAGGAGTAAAAATAAAAAAGAAAAAATGCCAGTCCTCACTTATTTTACTTTATGATCACCTCCACCATCTGGCTCATTCTTTTTAATGAGAACTTATTGTACTCAAAATCTAGTATGATCTTTAAAAATAACCAACTCCTTCCAATTACACCTGTACCGAGATAAGAAAGAAAAAAGTAACGAGAGAAAGAATAAACATACATAGACTAGAAAAGTAAGCTTTAAGAAGATAAAGAGAAACATCTAAGGGTTTGGGAGGGGGGAGGGAGGTATCCACTTATGAAGCCTATCCTGACCGTCCACTAACTATTGACGTTCCACTAAGGCTCAAAATAGTGTTTGGTAACCCTCTGTGTCTTTGAAAAGTATCCAAGACGTCCAAATTTTCACAAACCTCTCGTTGCGTCCCTCTGCTTCTGCCATTAATTCTTCCATATGGTAAATATACTCAAATTCCTGCGTCCACTCCCTCAAAGCTGGTACCTCTTTTGATCTCCAGTGTCTGGGCATCACTGCCCTAGCCGCTGACAGACAGAACCGTAGTATATCTCCTTTTTGGGCTTTAATAGAACCTGGGAGCATTGACAACAGTGCTATTTGAGGGGTCTGTGGCACAACTGTCCCAGTTATTTTTGTATATGTTTGAAAAATTGCCTCCCAAAATGGTTTAATTTTGGGGCAGTCCCACCATATATGCGTCATCGTCCCCCGGACTGTCTCACAGCGCCAACACTCCTCAGCAACAGAAGGGAAGATCCTGTGCAGCTGTACCGGACACTGATACCATCTTGTCAAAATCTTATAGTTTTTCTCTTTTGTGTACCCTGCCGTTGACAGTTTATGTGTAAATATATATGCTCTATTAACGATATTGTATTAATTCACTTTATTCTTGGCCGGTAATTCGGTGTCAAGCTTGTGTTTAGTCAGATTCTATAGAAGTGTATATAAGTAAGTGGACTTTGGTGATTAACTACCGTCCAGTAAGCCTGACATCAGTAGTATGCAAAGTTTTTGAGGGCATTTTAAGGGATGACATGCAAAAATATATTGCAGAAAATAATATGATAACTGACAAACAGCATGGATTCATGAAAGATAAGTCGTGTCTAACCAACCTGTTGGGGTTCTATGAGGGGGTAAGTTCAAACCTGGATATTGGTAATGCAGCTGATGTGATTTATTTGGACTTTGCAAAGGCATTTGATACTGTACCACATAATAGCCTTATACTAAAGCTCCAGAAGCAAGGACTAGGGGACACAATATGCAACTGGGTAAGGAATTGGCTAAAAGATAGGAAACAAAGAGTAGTCATAAATGGTACATTCTCTAAATGGGCTATAGTCAGCAGTGGGGTGCCGCAGGGATCTGTGCTTGGACCGATTCTTTTTACTCTCTTTATTAATGACCTTGTGGATGGGATTGATAGTACAGTGTCAGTCTTTGCCGATGACACCAAACTATGTAGGATATTAAAAACTGACCTGGATAGTACAATATTACAAAAAGATCTGGATAAGATGTCAGAATGGGCAGATACTTGGCAAATGAGATTTAATGTTGATAAATGTAAAGTAATGCACCTAGGACGGAGTAATCCTATAGCTGCGTATACATTAAATGGAAGTAAACTCGGGACTACAGAACAGGAGAAGGACTTGGGTATTCTCATTACAAATAAGCTGAGCAGCAGCACTCAATGTCAGGCAGCAGCTGCTAAAGCAAAACAAGATTTTAGGGTGTATAAAAAGAGAGATTAGATCCCGTGATCCCAACGTATTGTTACCCCTCTATAAATCACTTGTAAGGCCACATCTGGAATATGGGATCCAGTTTTGGGCTCCACATTTTAAAAAGGACATTCAGAAGTTAGAGTCAGTTCAAAGGCGGGCAACTAGACTATTACAAGGAATGGAGGCCTCCCATATGATGACAGGTTGAAAAAGTTAGATATGTTTAGCTTAGAAAAAAGACGTCTCAGAGGAGATCTCATTTATATGTATAAATACATGTGTGGTCAATATAAAGGAGTGGCACATGACTTATTTCTTCCAAAGACAGTACTAAGGACCAGGGGGCACTCACTGCGAGTGGAAGAAAAGCGATTCTGGCAGCTAAATAGGAAAGGGTTCTTTACAGTTAGAGCGGTCAGACTGTGGAATACACTACCACAAGAGGTAGTAATGGCAGATACTATAACAGCTTTTATATCAGGGCTGGATGATTTCCTCAGTACACAAAACATTGTTGGTTATAAATGACTTAGTGACTAAATGTAGAACTGGTGGAGGAAGGTTGAACTAGATGGACCTAGGTCTTTTTTCAACCTAAGTAACTATGTAACTATGTAATAGACTGATACAAATACAGAGAGATAGAAACAGACAGAGACATAGACACAAGGAAAGAGACAGACAGAGAGACAGCGACACACATACAGAGACTGGGAGAGAGACAGCTATTATCCCGGGCAACGCCCGAGTACTACAGCTAGTTAGGATATAAACGCTGGAGCCCCTAGGAGAGTGAGGGCCCTGTGAAATTGCCCAGTTTGCTCTCCCTTCCCCCAAATGTTAGTCCTGCATACCAGCCTGTCTCCTGTTCATTTATTTTAGATTCCTGCAATTAAGAGACCTTTGGTTACCTCATGGTCACATGACTGTGAAGTCACCAAAGGTCCTTAAACAATCTCAACCTCGGAATAGAAATAATGGGGGCCCTGAGAAATTGCATAGCTTACCTCCCCTTAATGCTGGTCCTGACTGTAACTAGGGCTTATTTTTAGAGTAGGGCTTACTTTCAAGCATACTCCAAAAATCTTTACTTATGCTAGGGTTTATTTTCAGTGGAAACACGATACAAGACCCTTCCAACAGTTGTTTCAACCATGGCTTTGAAAAAAGTGATAGGAAAAATTCAAAGTGGCACCTTCACCTTCTTTATATGCCATTTATAGGAATCTCTGGGGCAAAACCATTGAATGAGCATCTTTACTTTGCGTTATAGATGTGATCCGGAGTAAACAACACTTCTATGGGTATTTTATTCAGTATTGCTGGTATTTTTCTTGTCTCCATGTTGATCAGAATTGTCTTCTTCTTTCATTTCCAACAAAGATAACCACATATATCAGGACATGCTATTGCCATTTTTCGGCACAGTCTCCACACACACGTCAAATTAGTCTTGGTGTCCACAACCCTGTCCCAAGATTCCATCACTTTTTGTTGATATTACTTCCTGCATGTAGGGACCATCCCAGAACATCTGTGGTTTTGGCAATGAACTGAGTCAGGCTTCTACCAATTATAATTTAACTCTTTCGCAATGGGAGATTTTCTCTATGGCAATTATAGATGTGACAGTGACCGGGCAGTGCACCAATATAATAAAGCTAAATACGTCACCAGTCACCAACTAAATTGTACGAATGCAAATCTCCACGTTTCTCAGCAAGGATGAGCTTCAACAGTGGACTACCAACCGGACACAAGGTCTACAGCAGAAATAAAGTTGATTTCGATATAATGAACCAAACACCTATGGGCAGGGCCGGCCTTAGCCTGAACGGTTCCTCCATTCAATTTTTTTTTTTATCCCGGTTCCCTGAACACAAACGCGGGCAGGAGACCATTTTTTATAGTCTAAGAAAATTGATTTCGGGTTTCTTCACAGTTTTTTTTTTCTTCCTGATATAAAATGACTTCGCCCCTTTGTGTTGTACTAAAAACTCCTCTGAATATTTGGTGGGGAATCTGCACTTTAAGAAAACATCAATTCCATCACATCTGAATTCAGTCTTATTGGGGTCTTCAAATCTCATACATTTAGGCCATATTCATGGATATTACATAAAGGGTACTGCAGTCCCTGACAGAAGTTTTGTCGCTTATCCATGTTCTGTAAATAAAAGCTTATAACCTGACTTTAAATTCAGCCATTAGTTTCATAAATCACTCTTTTGAAAGCTGAAACCCTCCCAACTTTGGTTTAGATTATGAAAATAAAGTTGCTCAAATATTATTTATTTAATGAACACAGAAAGGTCAGATTTTGGCAAGACAAAACTTTTGTCGCCCGCAGACAGTAATGTGAAATTCAAACAAATAATTAACTTCTAATACAAAAATATGCAGCATAACATTGGTGAATGACGTTGTGGTGCTGTTAGAGCCATATTTAATATTTTATGTGACTTCCACGAGCTTGAAGGACTGCATCCATGCAATGCAACAATGATTCAGACAATTTATTGATGAAATCATCAGGAATAGCAAAGAATGCAGTCTTACATGCCTCCCAAAAAAGTTCTTTTTTCCCTGAGGAAGGAGGCAGATGAGTCTCAAACGCGTTGGAATTAAATAAAAAGAACATTGTTTTATGACATTGATGTTCGTGGTTTTCAGCGCGGCAAAAAACCTGTTTTTTCTCCAGTTTTTTTCCTTGATACACCGCTTTGAAACGGGGGGGCTGCTGCTGGACTGCTAAGGCACTCATTTACGTCTATGAAGGGGTTGTGACTGGCACAACCCGATTAGGTGAGTGCACTACTCCTTTACTCTTCTACCCAGTAAAATTGGGCCTTTTTCTCTCCCATATTACAGTTCTGGATAGAGTTTGAATAATAAAAGACAAGACCATAGTGTCAGGGCTAGTCAAGGAACCTAAGGTAACCTCGAGATATCCAGAGTCTACGGCTCACTCTGGTGAGTTTAGGCTAGCTTCATACATCCAGCATTTCGCCGGATTGCCCGATCCTGCACACTCCAGTACAGTGTTAATACTGTACAATGGCATCGCGGCAACCTCTGGTCCCATGCTCCGGTCACGACAGGACAGGAGGTTGCCGCAATGCCATTGTACTGTATTACACTGTACTGGAGTGTGCAGAATCGGGCAAGACGGCGAAATGCCGATGTGTCAAACTAGCATTAGAGAGTCAAGTGACTATAGAGCCAGCGGGGCCCAGAAGTGGATGAAGATGTAAGGAAGAGGGGGAAATGTAGATAGGATCCTGGCAGCTTGAGGACCAGTTCCAAGATAACGGGGCACAGGTCAGGAAATGCCAGTCATATTCTTCTACACCTAATTCTCTTAAGTATGTCGTTATGGACATTGTGTAATGGGACAGTCATGGAAAAGGGCCTTTCCCACAAAGCATACACTTGCTCAGAATGTCTTAGCAAGATTTCTCTTCACCGGTACAAAAGATCCGAGACAAACAACGGAAAAAACAGCCTTGTACATTATCTCTCCTCCACCAAAGTTTATGGTTGGCACAATGCATTCAGGTAGATAAAGTTCTCCAACAATTCATGAGACACGTCCATCAAATGCCAGATAGACACGTGTTTGTCACTCCACAGAATGCATTTCCACCGCTTGAGTCCATTACTGGCAACTTCACACCACTCCATCTTACACTTGGCTTTGTGATGTAAGCATGAATAGTACGGCATTTGGGTTACTCGTTACATGGTGAGTATTCCCCATTGACTTGCATTGCATACACTATACAGAATGCATACGCGAGTATTAGACAGTACTTCTTACAAGAATCACAAATGCAAGTATTTTGAAACTCGCTCATCATTAACCATGGACAATTTGGTCACGATAGTAAAGGCACTATATAAAGAGAAGGGCTGAACACCAGTGACAGTGCAATATGATAGTTATTTGATAGTAAAGGCAGACGGCATGGCGAGGAGCCGGATGTTAAACAGTGCTGGCCAAAAGAATTGGCACCCCTGCAATTCTGTCAGATAATACTCAGTTTCTTCTTGAAAATGATTGCAATCACAAATTCTTTGGGATTATTATCTTCATTTAATTTGTCGTCAATGAAAAAATAAAAAAAAAATAGTCATAAAGCCAAATTGGATATAATTCCACACCAAACATAAAAAATGGGGCGGACAAAAGTATTGGCACTGATTGAAAAATCATGTGATGCTTCTCTAATTTGTGTAATTAACAGCGCCTGTAACTTACCTGTGGCACCTAACAGGTGTTGGCAATAACTAAATCACACTTGCAGCCAGTGGACATGGATTAAAGTTGACTCAACCTCTGTCCTGTGTCCTTGTGTGTACCACATTGAGCATGGAGAAAAGAAAGAAGGCCAAAGAACTGTCTGAGGATTTGAGAATCCAAATTGTGAGGAAGCTTGAGCAATCTCAAGGCTACAAGTCCATCTCCAAAGACCGGAAAATTCCTGTGTCTACGGTGCGCAGTGTCATCAAGAAGTTTAAAGCCCATGGCACTGTAGCTAACCTCCCTAGATGTGGAAGGAAAAGAAAAATTGATGAGAGATTTCAACACAAGATTGTGCGGATGGTGGATAAAGAACCTCGACTAACATCCAAACAAGTTCAAGCTGCCCTGCAGTCCAAGGGTACAACAGTGTCAACCTGTACTATCCGTCGGCGTCTGAATGAAGAGAGACTGTATGGTAGGATACCCAGGAAGACCCCACTTCTTACCCTGAGACATAAAAAAGCCAGGCTGGAGTTTGCAAAAACTTACCTGAGAAAGCCTAAAACGTTTTGAAGAATGTTCTCTGGTCAGATGAGACAAAAGTAGAGCTTTTTGGGAAAAGCCATCAACAGTTTACAGGGGGGGGGGGGGGAAGAGGCATTCAAAGAAAAGAACGCGGTCCCTACAGTCAAACATGGCGGAGGTTCCCTGATGTTTTGGGGTTGCTTTGCTGCCTCTGGCACTGGACTGCTTGACCGTGTGCATAGCATTAAGAAGTCTGAAGACGGAGTCCAAAATGGCCGCCGATGCAGGAGGACGTATCTGACAGAGCTCTGAGACATCCAGAGACATCTGAGCCCCTGCCCGACTTAGATCCATCTGAAGCCTCCATATACCGTCCCTGAGAGCCAGCGGACTCCAGGAGACGAGTATTGTGGGACAGGACCCTACCTGAATCCCAGCAGACATCATTCTCAAGGGAGGCCTGGGACCACGCTGCAGACGCTGAGACCAGGAGCGCGGTGAAAACCGCCCAGAGGAAGGAGAGCCGACGGGTGAAGAGGGAGCAGAGGCTTGAAAATCCGGGAAGAACACAAGGGAGGAAGGGATACCCAGAAGCCCCAAAGCGGAGGAGAAGCAGACACTTACCCGGCCTGGAGGAGGGAGAGACGCTGGAGGGGAGTGGAGCACGAGCCGGACACAGTGAGGGGGAGCCGCCTGGTGACTGTCGGGCCTGAGAGAGAGCCGGCTGGAGGCAGGCAGTGAAGGGCAAGAGAGAGGAGGCTGGTGAGTGGAAATCCCCCGTGCATAGGGGCGACAACCAGCCGGGTAACTGGCTGGTCCTAGGACGCATACACCCCCTGGCTCTAAAGCCAGTGCCACGCACTAGAGCACCATTACCCACTAGGGCTGTAAATTAACCCTCACCCCCACAGCACGAGTCGCATTGCTCTGATAAGAAGCACAGGGGCTGTACACGGGTGTGGAGGAGTCTGAGGCTGGTTTCCCTGGAGGGGAGGGGGAAGAGGGAAAGCTAAGACCTCCAGAGAAGAAAGCAAGCCCTGAGATCTGATAACATCCAGTGCCCTTATAACATCTGAAGAGTTAACCCCTGACTCAAGTCTGATCCTGTGGCAGTACAGGAAGAGGGGTGCTACGGTTCCCTCTTCCATGATATAGGTAAAGAAGGGAGAAGGAAGAAAATTCGGGGCAGTGCTGCAGAATTGTCTTTTCAGAGCCTGCCTTTTCTCTATATAGAAAAATCCCTCACTTTCTGCACTGTACTCTGCTGCCATCTTGTGGACATTGGAATAATAGCTTGCTGCAAAGAGATTTTCACAGAACGGAGCCATGAAAGAGATGTACACCCCTGTATAATGTCTGAGTAGAGGGGGGCTTGTCTTACCTCCCAGATAGAGGACATAAGTGAACAACTATAACTTTAACGGTCTTACATCTATAAACAATATTGAAAGGCGACATAATATATTGTACAGACCAGGTGACGATCTGGCTGGGGTGAGGAGGAGAAGAGGTCCAAGCTGGTCATATAGATTGAAAGGGGGGCAGTCGTTTGTGACCCCTCTAGACAAGTTTCTTACTAAAAGAGACTGTGCTGTGAGTGACCCCATGCCACCAAAGTCACGACAACAATCAACCCATAAAAGCAATCAAGCGAAAAATAAAACTACGCGGTCGGGTTCCGTGGATATGGACCTAGACTCTACGCTTTCGCTGTCTGCTTTGGTGTCTCAACAGGAAGACGGAGGAGGGTCACGCGACTCCCCATCAGAATCTGAGCCGGGAGATATGGAACACCATTTTGATCACAGAAAATTAAAAAAGTATCTGGATCTCCTTCCTACCAAGGAAGACTTCAGATCCCTGATCTCGGAAGTAAAAGAAACCTGTAAGTCAGAGATTAACTCAATCCGCCAAGATGTTGGGCTACTAGCAGATAGAGTGGACTCGGTGGAAAGGGATCACGATACCACTAGACAGTACATCATCAAATTACAAAAGAACGTGACCTCTTATGCTCGGGCTCTGAGTGAAACTAACAAACATCTGGAGGACCTAGACAACAGAGGGCGCCGTAATAATATCCGAGTGAGAGGCGTCCCTGAGGCTACAGGTAATGAAGACGTCCATGCCATACTTGAAACCATATTCAACACTGTACTGGAGCGCCCTACAACTCAAAGGATAAAATTGGACAGAGCACATAGAGCATTACACCCCAGGGGGCCTCAAAATTACTCTCGTGACATTATTTGCTGTGTCCATGACTTCCAACTAAAAGAGTCTATCATGGCCAAAGCCCGCACTTCGGAGAGAATTGAATATAAAGGGACTCGGATCCAATTATTCCCTGATCTATCTTGGATCACCTTACAGAAAAGGAGACATCTGCAGCCACTACTTGCATCCCTAAAAGATAAGGGCATCCGATACCGCTGGGGGTTCCCGTTTGCCCTCATAGCCTCAAAAGATGGTCGTACGGCTGTACTACGCTCTACTCAGGACCTCCCAGCCTTCTGCACTGACCTGGGAATCCCTTCGCCCTCCCTGGTAGACTGGGAATTAGAGATGCCATCCAATCCACCCCGTCCGATCTGGCAACAAGTGGACTCTAAGGGGGGTTCTCCCTCATCACGGCCTAAGGCACGACCGCCTCCGACCTGAGACGACAATTTTATTTTTTCTTTCTTCTAGGAATAGGAGCCTTGAGTTTGAGTCTCTGGTTTCAGGCTGTAGTCCCCCCCTTGGGGGGTGGCTTCATGCCCTCCCTGATTTATTATAAGGACTTTGGTTGGTCTTTTCTTTCATAACTAGTTGTTCACTTTCTTTTTTCTTTTCTGATATTGATATATCTGGTTACGATTCCTCATATCATTTGCATTGGTTTGCTACTAGGGCGGTGAGAACTGAATACTCCCCTCTCTTAGATGTTTAGAATCTAGCTTTAGACACTGACTGTGATAGCAGTGTGTCCATAGCCACAAACTCCCTTTAAGGGATAGAGTTACCCTGGTTCCTCCTACGGAAGAGTTGGTATAGGAGGTTAGGGTTTAGATATTGGTAAAGTTTTAAATTATGCCAATTTTTTCTTCTTTGACCCTGACCGGGGAGGACGGAAGCGGAGGTGAAGGCTTTTGCCTGCGGCTTCACTCCTCACCGGTAACATTTATGACATGTAAATGTTATGCTTTATATGTTATGTGTTTTGTCATTGTCTTTTACCATTCCTTATGTGTTTACCCTGATTGTGGTGAGGGAATCTTTTGTACCCCATTGAGAGCCATCCATCATGGGCCGTCAGGCAAGTTTGAGATGGGCAATACCCGGTTAGCCTTTGTATGTAATGCTAATTTTGCTTTATACCACTATAACTTAAAATATGGTTAAAATTTTAACACTAAATGTTAAGGGTTTAAACTCAAACATTAAGAGGCGAATGGCATTAGGTGAGATGCGGACCCAGCGAGCTGATGTGGTTTTCTTGCAGGAAACGCACTTGAATCTCAACGGGAACTGCAATTTCGCCAAACACCTTTACCCTACGATTTTTTTAGCCTCTCAGGAAAGGAAAAAAGCCGGTGTGGCGATCTTGATATCAAGGACCTGTCCCATTCAAGTTACTACCTCCCTGGCAGACCCACAGGGTAGATACCTTATCCTACAAGGGACATATAAGGAAGTTCCAATCCTTTTGTGTAACATTTATGCCCCTAACACCTCCCAGATCCTTTTTTTGAACCGGGTATTCCTCAAATTAACACGCCTTCCCCCCTCAGTGTGGATAGTGGGTGGAGATTTTAACACTATTTTCTCTGACTCTTTAGACAGGTTGACCATTAACAATCAATTGTCGAGCCCGTCTCAACGTAAATTGACAGCTGCCTTTCGAAGACTGATCCGCAGGTTTGCCTTATTTGATTTGTGGCGAGTTAAACATCCCTCAGAAAAAACCTTTACCTTCTACTCTCCCCCTCATGGTACACACACCAGGATCGATTTCTTCTTTGGCAACATTCAGGCCCTTAGATGGACGAGCAAAGTGGATATTAGTGCAATAACGTGGTCAGACCACGCGCCAATGACTCTCACCCTAGATCAGACAACCCAACGTACAAGAGTCTGCCACTGGAGGCTCAATGAGTCCCTCCTCAAGAGAACTTCCTACAGAGACAAACTGGAAGCAGGATTGATGGAATACTTTGAGAACAATGAGGGGTCAGTGCCCAATTTTTCTACTATCTGGGAAGCCCATAAGGCCGTCTTTAGAGGGCGATGCATAGCTTTAAGCTCCCGCATCAAAAAAGATAGACTATATCAGAGAGATCAGCTCCTTAAAAGTCTCAGAGACTTAGAAAATAGGATGACCCTTAACCCATCAATACGTACCCTTAGAGGTATAGTAAAGACTCGTGCCCAACTGAAGGACCTAGAGGTCAATATAACAGAAAAATTACTACTTTATAGCAGGCATAAATACTATGACAAAGGAAATAAATCTCACTCTCTTTTAGCCCGCCAACTTAGGGAGGAGAGGGGGAACTCATCCGTTTATGCCTTGAGAGATTCGGGAGGGAATACGTTATATGACCCCACTAAAGTTGCGAAGATTTTTCAGGATTATTTGTCAAGATTGTATTCTTTGCCCAGCACCCTTCCTACAGACCCAGGAAAACAGAGGAAGCTAATCCACTCCTTTCTTGAGCAGTGTAAGCTGCCTACCCTTACTAAGAATGCTGTAAACACACTGAATAAAGAAATCACGTGTGAAGAGGTAGGAGAGGTGCTTAAATTACTTCCTAATGGAAAATCACCGGGTCCAGACGGCCTGACATACTTCTACTACAAGGCATTTGCGGATCGACTTACCCCCTATTTAGTTAAATTATTTAATAGCTTCCTCACGGGCTCCCCTATACCCACAAGTATGTTACATTCATATATTACGCTTATATCCAAACCTGGGAAGGATGCTATGGAATGTGCCAACTATAGGCCCATAGCACTCCTTAATGCTGATTTGAAAATCTTCACTAAACTACTAGCTCTACGCCTTTCAGTTCTACTTCCTCACCTAATACATAAAGAGACCAGGTGGGTTTTGTCCCATGTAGACAGGGAGGGGACAATACTAGGAAGATCATTGACTTAGTAGAGGTTGTTAATAAGACAGAGAGTGAAGCACTCCTTCTTAGTTTGGATGCGGAGAAGGCGTTTGACCGTCTGGGGTGGCCATTCATGTTCGAAACATTGCATCAATTTGAAATTTCAGGTCCATTTATTACTGCCCTGAAAAGTCTATATTCGTGCCCCTCAGCTTCGGTCAAGCTTCCTTATGCCACATCTCAACCCTTTCAAATACACAACGGCACTCGTCAGGGATGCCCTTTGTCCCCCCTTCTTTTTGTCATGTGTATTGAACCATTGGCTGCTGCTATTCGCAATGACCCTAATATACATGGAGTAATGGTACGAGATAAGGAGTTTAAGCTATCTCTATATGCGGATGATGTCCTATTGATCTTGTCCCAACCACATATCACCCTCCCGAATTTGCATTCCTTGTTACTACAATTTGGAAGGTTGTCAGGGTATAAGGTCAATCAGAACAAAACGGAAGCTCTGCCTCTTAATATTCCACAGGTGCGGGTCTCCTCCTTACAGGGAAACTACAACTATAAATGGAAAAACATATCCTTGACATACCTTGGGATACAATTAACATCTAAGTATAAGCTTTTGTATCAGCAGAACTATCCTAGTTTATTTACTGAGATAAAAAGGCTCCTGCTCAATTGGAATAAGCTCCCATTGTCTCTGTTTGGAAGAATCTCTGCAGTCAAAATGTCTGTTCTGCCAAAGCTCCTTTACCGGTTTGAGACCCTTCCGGTGTGTGTACCATACAAAGAATTGCGCAACATTCAGTCTAGTATACTTCAATTTGTTTGGGCCCATAAGAGACATAGAATCAAGAAAACAACATTATTTGACAGTAAACTGAGAGGAGGCCTGGGGGTCCCTGATATTACTAAGTACTATTGGGCAGCACACTTACGCCACATCCCTGCATGGTCTAATCGCAGTGCCTTCTCTAGATGGATGGAAATAGAGAAGCTATGGCTCGCCCCAATACACCCTAACTCTTACCTTTGGGGCACCTCATCTAATAAGCCTGACCCAAATACTCTGGGCCCTATAGCCTTTACGAAGAGGATATGGGACTGTTGTGTCAAGAAGTTTCCACTTAAATCTGAACACTCTCCATTGACTTCTTTTCTTTTTAATCCCAGAATGCCGGACGGTATGCAGGGTACAGCGACTAAAACGTGGTTTGACAGGAAAGTCTTTTGCTTTGCTGACATAGTAGACGCACACTCCAGAGTCCTTCTCCCATACGCCACCATAGCTGCTAAATTTAATCTCCCAGGCAATTCCCAATATCGGTATTTACAAGTTAGACACCTGATGCACTCCCTTTTTACCTCATTAGAAGTCTCTATCCCTACACTTTTTGAGAGATTATGCAGAGCTGGGGCCTCTACTAAAGGCCTCATCTCCGATATATATCGTATTTTAATGGCTCCGTGCCCCGAAGACAAGCCAAAGCATACATATATGAGGAAATGGGAAGATTTCCTTGGTGAGTCCATTCCCTTGTGTATGTGGAAGCGGATCTGGGATACGGCCTCTAAGACATCTTCATGCTATGTCTATAAGGAAAATCAGTATAAATTACTTATGTATTGGTATCACACCCCATCACTACTACATAAACTAAACCCAGCTATACCTGACAATTGTTGGAGGTGTGGAGCCACAGGAGGAGACATACCGCACATATTCTGGGTATGCCCCAATATCCAGTGTTTCTGGAGGTTGGTGCAATCTCTTATTTATAAAGTAACTAAGCTTTGCGTTCCCCTGGATCCTAAATTCTATTTATTAAATATACCACTTGCTCAGCTGGGGAAAAGAGTGAAGCGGTTACTATTACACATGACCACAGCAGCTAGATGTCTAATTGCCCGTAACTGGAGATCGGCCCATCCACCCTCACTTACAGATCTCCAATCTCGGATCCAAGATGTGAGAAGGATGGAGTATTTATCTGCCCTGTCAAATAACACAGTAGATCTTTTTGAGAGTGTTTGGTCACTTTGGGATACTTATTGGGCCAACAAAGAATAACAGTGAAGTACGGCCTTGATGGAAGCCTGATATGCTCACCCTCCCCAATCCATCCCCCCTCCCTTATGTTTTCCCTGTCTAGTATTGTATTGTTCGTCTTGTCATATTCCCTGTTTTCAGTGTATTAGTGGATAATATGGATACTGATTTCTGGTGTACAGTTATTAACAAGCTTGTGAGACATATCCATGCATCCATGTATTTTTTTTGTATCTGTTCTAAAAACTTAATAAAACATTCAGTTATAAAAAAAAAAGAAGTCTGAAGACTACCAATAAATTTTAGGCCCAGTGTGAGAAATCTGGGTCTTCCTCAGAGGTCATAGGTCTTCCAGCAGGACAATGGCTCAAAACACACTTCAAAAAGCACTTGAAAATGGTTTGATAGAATGCACTGGAGACCACTAAAGTGGCCAGCAATGAGTCCAGACCTGAATCCCATAGAGCACCTGTGGAAAGATCTCAAAATGGCAGTTTGGAGAAAGCACCTTCAAATCTCAGGGACCTGGAGCAGTTTGCCATAGAAGAATGGTCTAAAATTTCAGCAGAGCATTGTAAGAAACTCATTGATTGTTACCAGAAGCGGTTGTTTGCAGTTATTTTGGCTAAAGGTTGTGCAACCAAGTATTAGGCTAAGGGTGCCAATACTTTTGTCTGCCCCATTTTTGGAATTGTGTGTGAAATGATCAATGATTTGATTTTCGTTTCATTCTCTTTTGTGTTTTTTCATTGCAAGTAAAATAAATGAAGACAATAATACCAAAGAATTTGTGATTGCAATCATTTTCAGGAAGAAACTGAGTATTCTCTGACAGAATTGCAGGGGTGCCAATACTTTTGGCCAGCACTGTACATTAGGGACAATGTGCATCAATCCAATGACTAAGACGCGTGTCCTATCTTTTTTGTCCATATAGTGTTTATATCTATTTCAGTGCTGAAAGGTGAATTCCATATTTACGGAGCCTGATGAAGAGATCAGAATAATCTCCAGAACTGTGGTTATCTTTTTAGTTTGCCATTAAAACTAATCAACCACTGTAAGGGTACCATCACACTTTAGCGACGCAGCAGCGATCCCACCAGCGATTTGACCTGGTCAGGATCGCTGCTGCATCGCTACATGGTCGCTGGTGAGCTGTCAAACAGGCAGATCTCACCAGCGACCAGTGACCAGCCCCCAGCCAGCAGCGACGTGCAAGCGACGCTGCGCTTGCACGGAGCCGGCATCTGGAAGCTGCGGACACTGGTAACTAAGGTAAACATCGGGTATGGTTACCCGATGTTTACCTTAGTTACCAGCGCACACCGCTTAGCGTGTGCAGGGAGCAGGAGTCGGCACTGGCAGCGTGAGAGCTGCGTAGGCTGGTAACGAAGGTAACTATCGGGTAACCACCTTGGTTACCCGATGTTTACCTTGGTTACAGCTTACCGCAGGCTGTCAGATGCCGGCTCCTGCTCCCTGCACATTCAGGATTGTTGCTCTCTCGCTGTCACACACAGCGATGTGTGCTTATCAGCGGGAGAGCAACAATAAAAAAACGAACCAGGGCTGTGTGTAACGAGCAGCGATCTCACAGCAGGGGCCAGATCGCTGCTCAGTGTCACACACAGCGAGATCGCTAAGAGGTCACTGCTGCGTCACAAAAACCGTGACTCAGCAGCTATCTTAGTAGCGATCTCGCTGTGTGTGAAGTACCCCTAAATCTCTCAATGTTGACTACCTGTCTACTTACTAGCTAACACAGCACAAAGATAATTTTTCCCTAAACTTACAGTGGGTATGGAAAGAATTCAGACCCCTTTAAATGTTTCACTCTTTGTTTCATTGCAGCCATTTGGTAAATTCAAAAAAGTTCATTTTTTTTCTCATTAATGTACTCTGCACCCCATCCCTCATCTTGACAGGAAAGGCAAAAAAAAAAGAAACGTAGAAATTTTTGCAAATTTATTAAACAAGAAAAACTGAAATGTCACATGATCATAAGTAATCAGACCCTTTGCTCAGACACTCATATTTACCCCTTCACAACCTTTGACGGATATATCCGTCATGGAGCGTGTGACATTAAGCCCCACCCCCTGCCGCGGGCAGGATTCAGCGATCTGCGCACATATCAGCTGTTTTCAACAGTCTGGCAGTGTGATGTATATACGCGCAGCCATGATTTTCACTTACCGCCGCCCACACAAGTCACGTGAGTGATCACGTGACTTTCGGTGGTTGCCATGGTAGCACAGGGTCATGTGATGACGCCTGTAGCTATGACGAGTCACTTTCGTTTTCACTCGGCCCGGAGCCGAATGAATCAGGAAGTAATCATATCTGCTATTTACAGCTGTATAGCTGTGATCAGCAGATATGGCAGAGCAATTGGATTGCTGATGGCTCTAGCCCCCTAGAGGGACTAGTAAAATAAAAAAAAAAACAAAAAAAAAAAAACGAAGAACCTAAAAAGTTCAAATCACCCCCCTTTCACCCCATTGAAAATTAAAGGGTTAAAAAATAAAATATACACATATTTGGTATCGCCACGTTCAGAAATGCCCGATCTATCAAAATATAAAATCAATCTGATTGGTAAACAGCGTAGTGGCAAAAAAATTCCAAACACCAAAATTACGTTTTTTGGTCGTCGCAAGTTTTACGCAAAATGCAATAACAGGCGATCAAAACGTAGCGCAACCATTGTACCATTAGAAACGACAGCTTGAGACGCAAAAAATAAGCTGTCACTGAGCCATAGATCCCAAAAATGAGAACGCTACGGGTCACAGAATATGGCATAAAATGTACGCCACTTTTATTGGACAAGCTTAGGAATTTTTTTTAACCCCTTAGATACAAGTAAACCTATACATCTTTGGTGTCTACAAACTCGCACCGACCTCAGGCATCACACCCACACATCAGTTTTACCATATAGTGAACACAACATCCCAAAAACTATTGTGCGATCACACTTTTTTTTTGCAGTTTTTCCACACTTGGAATTTTTTTGCTATTTTCCAGTACACCATATGGTAAAACTTATGGTTTCATTTAAAAGTACAACTTGACCCGCAAAAAAGAGAATTTTGTTTACTTACCGTAAATTCTTTTTCTTATAGTTCCGACATGGGAGACCCAGACCATGGGTGTATAGCTTCTGCCTCCGGAGGACACACAAAATACTACACTAAAAAGTGTAGCTCCTCCCTGCAAGCATATACACCCCCTGCATGAACACATCTAGCCAGTTTAGTGCAAAAGCTGAAGGAGGACATCCACCCACAAGTAGAGATAGAGTAAAACCCGGAATAACCGGAACCTCTGTCTACAACAACAGCCGGTGAAAACACACGGAACAAGAACTGCCAACAGGCAACAGGGAGGGTGCTGGGTCTCCCATGTCGGAACTATAAGAAAAAGAATTTACGGTAAGTAAACAAAATTCTCTTTTTCTTCATCGTTCCTTATGGGAGACCCAGACCATGGGACGTCTCAAAGCAGTCCATGGGTGGGAAATAAACAGAAACTGAGAAGTAGGCAAAACCTAACTTCACAAATGGGCGACAGCCGCCTGAAGGATGCGTCTGCCCAAGCTCGCATCTGCCGAAGCATGAGCATGCACTTGGTAGTGCTTCGAAAAGGTGTGCAGACTAGACCAAGTGGCAGCCTGACAAACCTGCTGAGCCGTAGCCTGGTGCCTGAAAGCCCAAGAGGCACCGACAGCTCTGGTCGAGTGCGCCCTAATCCCCGGCGGGGGGGGCACCTGAGAACATTGGTAGGCATCGGATATGGCCGACCTAATCCAACGAGCTAGGGTCGGTTTAGAAGCCGAGAGACCCTTGCGTTGACCTGTGGTCAGCACAAAAAGAGAGGTGCACCGCCTAAGGGCAGCGGTGCGTGACACATAGATCCGGAGCGCCCGCACCAAATCTAAAGTATGCAACGCTTTCTCAAAGCGATGCACAGGGGCCGGACAAAGGGAAGGCAATGAAATGTCCTGGTTAAGGTGGAAAGGAGACACCACCTTAGGGAGAAAGTCCGGAGTCGGACGGAGAACCACCTTGTCTTGGTGAAAAACCAAAAAGGGTGACTCCGAAGAGAGCGCAGCCAAATCAGAGACTCTCCTGAGAGAAGTTATGGCCACCAGAAAGACCACTTTCTGTGAAAGACGAAACAAAGAAACCTCCCTAAGAGGCTCAAAGAGGGGTTTCTGTAAGGCCGTGAGGACCAGATTGAGGTCCCAGGGATCCAGAGGCCGCCGGTAAGGCGGAATGATGTGAGATGCGCCCTGCATGAAGGTGCGCACCTGGGCCAGTCGGGCGATACGCCGCTGGAACAACACTGACAGAGCCGAGACCTGTCCCTTGAGGGAATTGAGGGACAGTCCCAGCTGCAGACCGGACTGTAGAAAGGACAGGATGGTCGGCAAGGAAAACGGCCAAGGAGCATGGCCGGAAGAGCGACACCAGGACAGGAAAATTCTCCAAGTCCTGTGGTAAATCCTGGCCGAGGAAGACTTCCGAGCCCGAGTCATAGTGGAGATGACCTCGGAAGGAATGCCTGAAGCCGTCAGGATCCAGGACTCAAGAGCCACGCCGTCAATCTGAGAGCCGCAGAATTCTGGCGGAAAAACGGACCTTGTGAGAGAAGGTCTGGGCGGTCCGGGAGATGCCACGGCACCTCTACGGACAGACGGAGCAGGTCTGGGTACCAAGCTCGCCTGGGCCAGTCTGGAGCAATGATTATGACCCGACGGCCCTCCATTCTGATCTTGCGCAGGACTCTGGGCAAGAGAGCTAGAGGGGGAAACACGTAGGCCAGACGGAACTGGGACCAATCCTGAACCAGCGCGTCCGCCACCAAGGCCTGAGGATCGTGGGAGCGAGCCACGTAAACCGGGACCTTGTTGTTGTGCCGGGATGCCATTAGATCCACTTCCGGAGTGCCCCACTTGCGGCAGATTGACCGGAACACTGCCGGATGCAGGGCCCACTCGCCGCTGTCCACGGTTTGACGGCTGAGATAATCTGCCTCCCAGTTTTCTACGCCTGGGATGTGGACTGCGGATATGGTGGACTTGGAGTCCTCCGTCCACTGAAGGATGTGTTGAACCTCCAACATTGCTAGGCGGCTGCGAGTCCCGCCCTGGTGATTGATGTAGGCAACTGCTGTCGCGTTGTCTGACTGGACTCGAATGTGCTTGCCCGCCGACAGGTGGTGAAAGGCTACGAGAGCTAGGAGCACAGCTGATTTCCAGCACATTGATCGAGAGGGCTGATTCGGACGGAGTCCAAGTGCCCTGTGCTCGGTGGTGGAGAAACACTGCTCCCCAGCCGGATAGACTGGCATCCGTGGTGAGAATCACCCAGGACGGGGCCAGAAAGGAGCGTCCCTGGGACAGAGAGAGGGGCCGAAGCCACCACTGAAGAGAGCTCCTGGTCTGTGGCGACAGAGCCACTTGCAAAGAAGAGGTCCGCTTGTCCCAACAGCGGAGAATGTCCAGCTGCAGGGGACGCAGATGGAACTGAGCAAAGGGAACCGCTTCCATTGACGCCCCCATCTGACCCAGCACCTGCATGAGGTGCCTGATGGAATGACGGCGGGGCCTCAGCAGAGAGCGTACCGCCAGATGAAGGGTCTGCTGTTTGACTAAGGGCAGCTTCACAAGTGCCGGCAGAGTCTCGAATTGCATCCCTAGGTACGTTAGTTCCTGGGTCGGGGTCAGAGTGGACTTGGGCAGATTGACAAGCCACCCGAATTGAACAAGCGTGGCGAGAGTGAGCGAGACACTCCGCTGACAGTCTGCAGTGGATGAAGCCTTGACTAGAAGGTCGTCCAGGTAAGGAATCACTGCCAACCCCTGGAGGTGCAGAACCGCAACCACTGCTGCCATGACCTTGGTGAATACACGAGGGGCCGTGGCTAACCCGAAGGGGAGAGCCACGAATTGGAAATGTTCCTCTCCGATTGCAAAACGTAGCCAACGCTGGTGTGAAACTGCAATTGGCACATGCAGATAGGCATCTCTGATGTCGATGGATGCTAGAAAATCTCCTTGGGTCATTGAGGCAATGACCGATCGCAGAGATTCCATGCGAAAGTGCCGCACCTGAACATGCTTGTTGAGAAGCTTAAGATCCAGGATGGGCCGGAAGGAACCGTCCTTCTTGGGCACTAGGAAGAGGTTTGAGTTGAAACCTCTGAACCGTTCCCGGGCGGGAACCAGTACAATTACTCCGCTGGCCTGCAAGGAAGCCACGTCCTGAGAGAAGGCGGCGGCTTTGGAGCAGGGGGAGTGGACAGAAAAAATCTGTTTGGCGGGCTGGAAGAAAATTCTATCCTGTAGCCGTGGGAGATGATATCCCGCACCCACTGATCGGAGACGTGTTGGAACCACACGTCGCCAAAGTGGGAGAGCCTGCCACCGACCAAGGACGTTGCTGGCGCAGCCAGATAGTCAAGAGGAGGCTGCCTTAGTGGCAGCGGCTCCTCCGCTCTTCTGAGGACGCGGCTTCGTGCGCCAGCTGGGTTTTCGATCCTTGGCTGAGTTAGTGGACGAGGCTGAGGGCTTAGAGGATGACCAGTTAGAGGAACGAAAGGAACGAAACCTCGACTGGTTCCTGCCCTGGACAGGTTTCCTGGTTTTAGTTTGTGGCAAGGAAGTACTCTTCCCGCCAGTAGCTTCCTTAATAATTTCATCCAGTTGTTCACCGAACAGCCGGGACCCAGCAAAGGGGAGCCCAGCAAGGTACTTCTTAGAAGAAGCGTCTGCTTTCCACTCTCGAAGCCACAAGATCCTGCGGATCGCGAGGGAATTAGCGGAAGCCACCGCCGTGCGGTGAGAAGCCTCCAGAATGGCAGACATGGCATAGGATGAAAAAGCCGAAGCCTGGGAAGTTAAGGCAACCATTTCGGGCATAGAGTCCCTGGTGAGGGAATGCATCTCCTCCAGAGAAGCAGAGACGGCCTTAAGAGCCCACACCGCTGCAAAAGACGGGGAGAACGAGGCCCCTGCCGCCTCATATACAGATTTGGCCAGAAGGTCAACCTGGCGGTCAGTGGGATCCTTAAGTGAGGTGCCATCGGCCACAGATACAACTGTCCGGGCTGAGATTCTAGACACCGGAGGATCTACCTTTGGTGAATGAGCCCACTCCTTGACCACCTCTGGTGGAAAGGGAAAACATTCATCAGAACTACGCTTTGGGAAGCGTTTGTCAGGACAGGCCCTGGGCTTGGTCACAGTGGCCTGAAAACTGGAGTGGTTAAAAAAACATACTCCTTGCTCTCTTAGGCGAGGTAAACTGGTGTTTTTCTACCAGAGAGGCTTGTTCCTCTGACACTGGTGGATTGAGGTCCAGTACGGAATTAATGGACGCAATCAAGTCACTAACATCCGCATCCCCTTCAGATAAATCAATGGGGTACATAGAGGTAGCATCCGAGCCCACAGTAACGGCATCCTCCTCGCCCTGCAATTCAGCTCGTGAATCAGAGCCGTGGGACGAGGAAGGAGAAGAGTCCCTGCGTCTCCGTTTAGGAGGACGGGGTCCGGGAACAGATGAAAAATCCTCTGTGAGCTCTGCAGAGCGAGTAGGAGCAGCAGAGGCGCCCTGAGCAGCCGGAGGGACCCCTGGGGAGACTCCAGGCTGAGGCACCACCATGTTAGAGCAGGCATCACAATGTGGATATGTGCTCGGTTCATGCAGTATGAGCTGACATGCAGTGCATATAGAGTAAAGCCTTGCAGCCTTGCTCCTAGTGAGAGACATGCTGCTGAGGTGGAGGCTCTGCAGTAAAGAACACACTCCTTCAGAATGACCCCCAGAGAGTGTACAATAAAGTCCACAACCAGAGGTTGTAGCTTACCAGACCGTTTTGTGTGCCCTCCGGATTTAACAGCTTGGACCCCCAGACAGATGCAAAGCTGCAGCAGCCAGCGCCGATCAGTGTGTAAACGCTGATAAAATGGCGCCGGAGTGAGGAGGGGGGGCGGGGTTTAGTCCAAGAGCGGGAACCGGAGGGCCAAGGAGAAATACAGGGGAGGGAAACATCTCCTCAGAGAGGAGTGTCCTCCCCTGAGCTGAACGGCCGGTGGGCGGCGCCGCACTGTCCCCCTGCATGACTGACATGCAGGGGCAGTGAAAACGAAACTAGGCCGCAGCCGAAGCCGGGGCCTAAATTTTCTCATGCGGCCGACGAGCAGGCACCCTCGGCGCGGTTCTCAGGAGAAAACCAGAGAACCGGCCGGAAATCACAGCACAGTGACATAACACACTCTCCCCACAATAAATGCACAAGGGACCCTTCAATAACGTCTCAATACTTAGCTTATGAGACGCAGGGCCAGGTCCCTGAGGGGTGAGCGCTCCGTCCGGCAGGGTCCTGAAAGGGCTGCGGATGGAGACCGGTCTCCTGCAAAGCAGAGAGAACCGTGATGGCTCCCACTTCAAGCCAGAGCCCGAGGGATGGTGAAGGAGCGCGGCATGTAAGGCTCCAGCCTTGTAAATCAACCTTAACAGCACCGCCGACACAGTGGGGTGAGAAGGGACATGCCGGGAGTCC
This sequence comes from Anomaloglossus baeobatrachus, assembly GCF_048569485.1. NCBI lineage: Eukaryota > Metazoa > Chordata > Amphibia > Anura > Aromobatidae > Anomaloglossus > Anomaloglossus baeobatrachus. Next base: position 626,496,336 of record NC_134356.1, on the reverse strand, counting down.
AGGTTGGACCCGCTTTTCTTCCAACTCTTTGAAATCAAAAATCAAAAATCAGATGAGAATGCATGTGTGTGTGACCTCCTGAACACAAAGCATTGAACTGGATAGATGTGTTCATCCAGGGGGTGTATATGCTCGGAGGGAGGAGCTACACTTTTTAGTGTAGTACTTTGTGTGTCCTCCGGAGACAGAAGCTATACACCCATGGTCTGTGTCACAAACCACCGGGGGGGTCACTCAGAAATCCCCCGCGCTGGCTACCAGTACGTCACAATCGGGGGGTAACAAGTGGGGGGTCACCCCTCCTTTATACCTCCCGACCGACAGACAGAGCACGTGACGCGCTCTCTAGCGCCCCTCTTATAGTCAGGCCAATTATGGAATTGCCCGACCATAAGCAAGGAGGCCGCTATACTACTTATGCCGATTATTGAAGGGTCCCCGGTGAGAGTAAGGTATATATTCCCCCGACCTCCGCGGGCGGAATATATAAAATCTCCCCGAATCTCACTGGCCTCCCCACAATAATCCTTGGCACAATTCGCTGCCACCAACCGATTTACGGTAACTATTAGCCGAACACACAGACGTGGGATTCAAGATCGAGATAACAGAACAGCCCAAGATTAATTATATAATTTAATCAGCCTAAAGCACACTAGAAACTACAATATATACAATAGGGAATCTACAGAATATACATATGTCAGAGTACAGTTACAATCAAAGCATGGGTTACAAACAGGCATACACAGTTCCAGCAGTTACCTTGTTGCGTCTGGCCACAGGGGGGCGCTGTAGACCAGGTTTCCAGGAACTCCCTCACAGGTCTTTCCCAACCAGGCCCCCGAGCAGAAGAACACTGGAAAATGGCCGAAGTAGGGTTATCAACCTGGGCAATCCAGGTCCCCTCCTACCTTAGTGACCTCACAGGGAAGCCCTGCTCCACCCCTGGCTGGAGTTATGGACAAAATCCACAACATGGAATATGGCCATAACTTGGCCTGGGAGCGTCGTAGGCGGACGCCAATGCTCTCATTGTGACAGTTATGAATTTAGCTACAGAACGAGGGGACTCATGACCTGTCTGCCAGTTCCCCATTGGCTGATATCACGCCTGGGGCATTTCCCAATGTCCTGCTCCCATAAAAAGGGTGTGCCGGCATCGTCCACATGCGGAGACACCATTTTTATGGTTGCCATATTTATCGGAAATATGGCTTGCGAGATATGAACCATTTTTTACTGGAGTCGTTCTGTCTGGCTATTTCCATAGCCTTGCTAATGAGATACAACTCTTGTTACAGGGTGACGGCAGGGAGTCATCCTGTGTCCATTGTTCCCACACCACCTCATTTCCATATCACAGGACATGGCCATGGGATTTGTTGCTAAACCAGTTGTGTGAAGGAAAGGGGGGGTGACACCAGGAGAGGGCTTCCTGACATACTTGAATATCATGATTTATCGTCATCTCTCCGGATTTACCTCACACCTCCCCCCTTTTGAGGGCGCTAGGGGGCAGCACACTCCGGTGTTCCCCCGTGCGCCCGTCCGCGACCTCTCCTTGTCGGGACAGCCCGTCTGCGTTACCGTGGTCACGGCCCCTTTTGTGGCGAATGGTGAAGTTGTATTGCTGGAGCGCAAGGCTCCATCGCAACAATCGCCCATTCGTCCCAGAGACGGTGTGCAACCAGCTGAGGGGATTGTGGTCCGTCTCCACGATGAAGTGGCGCCCGTATAGATAGGGTTGCAGACGCTGCAGGGCCCACACTATGGCCAGGCACTCCTTCTCCATCGTGGAATAGGCAACTTCCCTTGGTAACAGCTTCCTGCTCAGGTACAAGACTGGGTGCTCTTGGCTCGCAGAGTCCACCTGGCTGAGCACCGCACCGAGGCCGAAGTCACTGGCGTCGGTCTGTACTACAAACGGCCGCGTGAAGTCGGCTGCCTGTAGCACGGGCGGGCTGGACAGGGCGTCCTTTAGGGCCCGGAAGGCTGTCTCGCAGTCCATTGTCCAATCGACTGCAGAGGGCAGCTTCTTCTTGGTGAGGTCCGTCAAGGGCTTTGCCAGGCTACTATAGCATGGAACAAACCTCCTATAGTACCCAGCGGTCCCCAAGAAGGACATCACCTGCTTCTTGGTCCTGGGGGTGGGCCAGGATGCGATGGCTTCCACTTTCTCAGGCTCGGGCTTCAGTGTTCTCCCACCTACCCGGTGACCGAGGTACTGGACCTCGCTCATGGCCAGCTGACACTTTCCCGGCTTGATGGTCAAACCTGCCCGGTGGATCCGCCTGAGCACCTGTGCTAGATGCTCTAGGTGGTCCTCCCAGGTGGGACTGAAGACGGCAATGTCATCCAGGTACGCGGCCGCGTACCCTTCAAGTCCCTTGAGCAGGGTGTTGACCATCCGCTGGAAAGTGGCAGGGGCATTCCTCATCCCGAATGGCATCACCGTGGACTCGTACAGTCCAAATGGGGTAATAAAGGCAGAGCGTTCCCTGGCCTTGCGAGTCAGGGGGATCTGCCAATATCCCCGGCTCAGATCCATGATGGTCAGGTACTGAGCCCCGGCCAACTGATCGAGCAGGTCATCGATGCGTGGCATTGGGTACGCATCGGCGACCGTGACCGCATTGAGCCCCCTGTAGTCCACGCAGAACCGAGTGGTTCGGTCCTTCTTAGGGACGAGGACTACAGGCGAGGCCCAAGCGCTGTTGGATGCCTGGATCACCCCCAGCTTCAGCATCTCGTCAATCTCCTGGCGCATGTGTTGCTGCACCTCCAGGGAGACCCGATATGCTGAACGCCGGATCGGGGGATGATCCCCAGTGTCCACGTGATGGACAGCCAAGTCAGTCCTTCCGGGCTGGTTGGTAAACAACCCCCGGAAGGGGAGGAGGGTGGCCCACAGCTGGGACCGTTGGTCCTCCAAGAGCTGGTGGCCAACCTCCACATCCTCAATGGATCCGCCTGCCCTAACCTGGGCTAGCATATCCAAGAGGGTTTCCGCTTCTCCCTCCTCGGGCAGGTTGCACACGGGGAGCGCACATGCCTCCCGCTCATGATGTGCCTTCATCATGTTCACATGGAAGGGCTTCCGCCTTCCACGGGCAGGGTCCAGGGTGACCAGGTACGTCACAGGGTTGAGCTGCTGGTACACGAGGTATGGGCCTTCCCAGGCTGCCTGAAGCTTGTCCTGTGGTACGGGGACCAGTACCCACACCTTTTGACCCACTTGGTAGGTCCTCTCACAAGCGTTCTGGTCGTACCAACGCTTCTGATCGGCCTGGGCTTGAGCCATATTGTCGTGTACCAGTTGCGTCAAGGCCTGCATTTTGTCCCGGAAGCGCATGACATACTCGATAACCGACACTCCAGGGGCGGCCAAATCCCCTTCCCAAGCCTCTTTCACCAGAGCCAGGGGGCCCCGCACACGTCGCCCGTACAGGAGCTCAAACGGTGAGAATCCTGTTGAGGCCTGTGGAACCTCCCGGTAAGCAAATAACAGGTGTGGGAGATACCGCTCCCAGTCACGCCCATGGGAGTCGACCAACATCTTAAGCATCTGCTTTAAGGTGCCATTGAACCGCTCGCACAGGCCATTAGTCTGTGGATGGTACGGGCTGGCCACCAGATGTCGCACCTGGACTTGCTTACAGAGGGCCTCCATCAGCTGGGACATGAATTGGGTCCCCCGGTCAGTGAGCATTTCCTGGGGAAAACCCACTCGGGAGAAAATCTCCAGCAATGCGGTGGCCACCTTGTCAGCCCGAATGGACGACAAGGCCACTGCTTCTGGGTACCGGGTGGCATAGTCCACTACCGTCAGTATGAAGCGTTTCCCGGAGCTGCTGGGGATGGCCAGCGGGCCGACCAGATCCACAGCCACCCTCCTGAAAGGCTCATCGATGATTGGCAGAGATACTAGTGGGGCTTTGGGGCGTGGCCCCGCCTTCCCCACTCTCTGACAGGTTTCACACGAACGGCAGTAGGCAGCCACATCGGCCCCCATTTTTGGCCAGTAGAAATGCTGGTTTAACCTGGCCTTGGTCTTAGCGATCCCTAGGTGTCCGGCCATCGGAATCTCATGTGCGATCCGCAACAACTCCGTCCGGAACGGATAGGGTACCACCAACTGTCGGTCCCTGGGCCACGCCTCCGGTGAACCCTGCTGGACCGTGGCCCGGTACAGCCGTCCTTGGTCCCAGACCACTCGCTCCGGGTCCGAGTCCGAGGGAGGCTGTGCCGCCTGCTCCTTAAGAGCTTTCAGGCTGTCGTCAGCTTCTAACGCTGCCTGAAACCCCTGACTAGTTGTGGCCAGAATCGACGAGACTGTCACATCTTCGGTCAGTACCCCGGGACCTGTGTCCTGGCCTCCACCTGACTCGGCTGCCACTTGGTCAGAAGGGGAAGAGCTATCGGACCTCCGGGAGGCCCCTTGGCTTCCAGCACTCCCACTGCGGGTGACAGCGGCCACAGCCGCTGCGACCGTGGGTCGTGCCTGCTCCTCCTCCGTTCCTGACCAAGTCGCCGGTTCAGGCAGACCTACCTGGCTTCCTGACACCCCGGTTGTGGGGGAACCATGCACCGAGATCTTACCTGGGAGCACTTCCGCTCCTGGACCGGCCCCAATCTCACCTGCCTGTTCCCCTCCTGCAGCAACAGAACCCCGCTGTGAAATCTCTGGGGACCCCACATTTGCTGTGGTAGCCCCCACCCCACACACTGGTCCTCCCCCTGCAGCACCCTGCTCTCTGCTTATCCCTGCAGAGGGCAACAGATCCCAGCTCACAGGCTGGTTACTTGTAGAGGCATTGTCACACCTTTCTCTGACCCCCTCCCCTATCACAGCTGCAGCTGAGTGTGTGTCTATGGTGTCTATGCAAGCAGAAATATCAGAGTTCACTCCCTCCTCCCTTACATCATTCATAGATAACACATTAACATTGTCCGGAGGCATGTCAGTACGGGCTGAAGGTTCAGCCCTTGGTTGGGGCCCAAACTGGGAGGTTATCTGCCCCAAATCTGTCCCAAGTAGCACGTTTGCAGGGATCCGATCAGTTACCCCCACCTCTCTCACCCCTCGCCCTGCGCCCCAGTCCACATAAATGTCAGCAACAGGCAGCGCCGGGTCAATGCCTCCAATCCCGGAGACAGCGAGGGTTTTTCCAGGGATCAAGTCTTGGGGGGACACCATCTCAGGCCGCACCAGAGTCACCTCCGAGGCGCTGTCTCGCAGTCCTATGGTCACAGACCGGCCGACGGTGACAGGTTGGAAGCTGTCCAGGGACCTACCACCACCCCCACCCACACAATACACCTTGGGCGGCCCTTGGGACGGGGACGGAGCCGGGGCCTTGGGACGCTGAGGGCACATGGCCTTGAAGTGTCCAGGTAGGTTGCACTGGTGGCACCGTCTTGGTTCCGCCACGGCCCTGGAGAGGGGAGTTGAGGGGGACACCCCCTGCAGTCTAGGGGCAGGTGGGGCAGTCGCAGAATTCATCTTACCCCCTCTCCAGGTGCTGCTGGTGGCCGCTCTCCTGGCCTCAGGGGCCCGGTTGTTGGTGTAGTCATCGGCAAGGGCAGCTGTAGCCGTGGACCCCTTTGGCTTCTGGTCTCGGATGAACTGGCGGAGATCCTCAGGGCAGTTCCACAAGAGTTGCTCCGTGATGAACAAGTCCAGGATCTCCGGTCCGGTGGAAAGCTGCAGGCCTTGGGTCCAGTGGTCGGCAGCTCGGGCAAGTGCCCGCCGGTGGTCAGCCCAGGAGTCCTTTGGTCCCTTCTGTAGGCTCCGGAACTTCTTGCGGTAGGACTCTGGAGTGAGGTTGTACTGTTGGATCAGGGCCCGCTTGATGGTGTCGTAGCCCTGATCTGCCTCAGCAGGCAAGTCCCCAAGGACATCCAGGGCCTTACCCCTTAAACGGGGGGTCAGGTATTTGGCCCACTTGTCCTTGTCCAGATGGTGCTGCAAGCAAGTCCGTTCAAAAGCAGTCAAGAAAGAGTCCAAGTCTCCATCCTTCTCCAGCACTGGGAAGTCCTCAACACGGACCTTTGGAAGTTTGGTGTCTCGAAGGTCACATGTGGCTGATGAGGGCCGGAGCTGAGCTAGCTGCAGCTGGTAGTCACGGTCTGCCTGTCGCTCTCGCTCTTCACGCGCTGCCTGCCGCTCTCGCTCCGCAGCCTCACGCTCTGCGTGCCGCTCTGCCCTGCGCTCTGCCAGGAGTTCCTTGTAGCCCTTCTGGTCTCCAGCCTGGAGAAGGGCCATAGCCATTTGAAGAAGGCTATCCGAGCCTCCCAGGCTCGGTGGAATGGCACGTGGTGATCTGCGGCACGCTGCAGAGCTAGGCGATTCACTGTCCCTTTCAGAGCGGAGGGCTGGCATCTGGCTCGTTGAGGAACCTTGGGTGAGCTCCTCCTCATCTTGTCCATAATTGCCAGGTTGTGCAATGTCCTCGGCAGAACGGTTTTCTGGCGTCGAGCTCCTGGGGGACTCGTGGGCAACCTCCTCATTGCTGTCCACAGCACCGTCCTCCCTCTCTTCGGCTCCTGCCTTAGCATTGGCCAGTTGCATAGCTCTGCTCCTGGTGCCATCAGCCATTCTTGCAGACTTTTGGTCACTGACACAGAACTGACACCTGATGCCTCCACACACCTTACAGTATCTGCACTCTTACACTCTAGTGTTGAGCTAGTCTGAAGACCCCAGCAGCCACAGCTGCTGCAGGCAGTCTTTAGTGTCTGGGAGTATGGGTCTCACACTCACACACACTATTATCTCGATCCCACCGCTATGCCACCAATATGTCACAAACCACCGGGGGGGTCACTCAGAAATCCCCCGCGCTGGCTACCAGTACGTCACAATCGGGGGGTAACAAGTGGGGGGTCACCCCTCCTTTATACCTCCCGACCGACAGACAGAGCACGTGACGCGCTCTCTAGCGCCCCTCTTATAGTCAGGCCAATTATGGAATTGCCCGACCATAAGCAAGGAGGCCGCTATACTACTTATGCCGATTATTGAAGGGTCCCCGGTGAGAGTAAGGTATATATTCCCCCGACCTCCGCGGGCGGAATATATAAAATCTCCCCGAATCTCACTGGCCTCCCCACAATAATCCTTGGCACAATTCGCTGCCACCAACCGATTTACGGTAACTATTAGCCGAACACACAGACGTGGGATTCAAGATCGAGATAACAGAACAGCCCAAGATTAATTATATAATTTAATCAGCCTAAAGCACACTAGAAACTACAATATATACAATAGGGAATCTACAGAATATACATATGTCAGAGTACAGTTACAATCAAAGCATGGGTTACAAACAGGCATACACAGTTCCAGCAGTTACCTTGTTGCGTCTGGCCACAGGGGGGCGCTGTAGACCAGGTTTCCAGGAACTCCCTCACAGGTCTTTCCCAACCAGGCCCCCGAGCAGAAGAACACTGGAAAATGGCCGAAGTAGGGTTATCAACCTGGGCAATCCAGGTCCCCTCCTACCTTAGTGACCTCACAGGGAAGCCCTGCTCCACCCCTGGCTGGAGTTATGGACAAAATCCACAACATGGAATATGGCCATAACTTGGCCTGGGAGCGTCGTAGGCGGACGCCAATGCTCTCATTGTGACAGTTATGAATTTAGCTACAGAACGAGGGGACTCATGACCTGTCTGCCAGTTCCCCATTGGCTGATATCACGCCTGGGGCATTTCCCAATGTCCTGCTCCCATAAAAAGGGTGTGCCGGCATCGTCCACATGCGGAGACACCATTTTTATGGTTGCCATATTTATCGGAAATATGGCTTGCGAGATATGAACCATTTTTTACTGGAGTCGTTCTGTCTGGCTATTTCCATAGCCTTGCTAATGAGATACAACTCTTGTTACAGGGTGACGGCAGGGAGTCATCCTGTGTCCATTGTTCCCACACCACCTCATTTCCATATCACAGGACATGGCCATGGGATTTGTTGCTAAACCAGTTGTGTGAAGGAAAGGGGGGGTGACACCAGGAGAGGGCTTCCTGACATACTTGAATATCATGATTTATCGTCATCTCTCCGGATTTACCTCACAGTCTGGGTTTCCCATAAGGAACGATGAAGAAAAAACAAGCCCTCATATGGCAAGTTTGACGAAAAAATAAAAACGTTACCGCTCTCGGAAGAAGGGGGGCAAAAAACAAAAACGCAAAAACGGGAAGTGCCGGGGGCTGAAGGGGTTAAGTCACATGCTGTCCATTTCCTTGTGATCCTCCTTGAGATGATTCTACTCCTTCATTGGAGTCCAGCTGTGTTTAATTTGTGACGCCCTGGACTAGCCAGGTAGTCACAGATAGTGCCCCGCACAACACCAGTCCCACACAAGGCACCACCAGCCAAACCATAAACCCTAGTCACCTCCCTCAGTGCTTAATGGACACATCAGGAAGGCAGAGCCAGCGGTTGGCACTCCCACCGAGGAGTTAAGAGGGCCTGAGGCAGGAAACACAGCAGTTCAGTTGTCAGTCAGATTAGTGACAGTGGAGTGGAGAGTTGAACCAGGCCTGTGTAGCAGGTCTGCAGCAGTCTGACAGGTGCTGGGGTCTGAGCCCTGGTACCTTGGCTAGGAGGCATGCGGTGGCCTTAGCCTGCAGGACCCGGGAAGACGGCTCGGTGGAACCGTGGTGGACCGGGACAGGGTAGTGGCCCGCTGGTACCGACCCGGGGAACGGACTCGGAAACCGGAGCACACGGGGGTACTCAGATCCTGAAACGAGGTCCAGAATACACTGGACTGAGTTAATTCACTGATTACGGTCTGGACTATAAGTCCTTTCCCACCCAAGTCCCGACTGAAGACAACAGCCCACCGAGGGGGATAGAAAGCCACTGCACAGGCAGAGAGATCCCACGGGCCAGCATCTGCGGGCAAACGGGCTCCTCGGACATACACAAAGCCGGGAAGCGGACTCCCGTCGCTGAAGCGCAGGCAGTCTACATATACACTACACGATGCAGGAGAAAGCCAAAGACCACCGAACCGGGTGGGGGACCAGACGCAGCCGGCTGCGGGCCCCGACCACCATCAAATTTGTTTACCAGAGACTTGTGTGTGTCAATAACAGTGAGTACCACAGTGCCATCAGGCCGCACACCGTCCAGCTACTCTCCCCAATGGGTCCCGGGGCCATCATCCCTGCCCACGGAGGGATTAACATCTTGCTGCATCACCATCTCCCCCAGGTGCCCCGTAACCGCAGCGGTGGTGTCTACACCTTCACCACATCCCGTGGGTGGCGTCACTAACTCAAACACGGCTCCGGCCGTACACCTACCCTACCACCCCCCTAAGTAGCGCCAACCCCCTTTCAGAGCGAAGTGACCCCGGGTCTGGAGGCGCTCGAGCCACCCAACGAGCCCGGATCCGGGGCGGTACACATTGACTCTTCTGGTGTCACGAACAGGATACTTACCTACTCACTTACCTAATGAAGTGCGCCTTGAAGTGAAGTCAGCGGTGATCCGCTGCGAAATTTGCAGAATCCGCCATCTTTTGGCGCGAAGATTCCCGCCAGAGTCTTCTTCCCCGCAGAAAGGGCGCGAAAAGCCGAAGCCCCGCCCCCTGGGAACATGGTCGTGCAGCAAAGCGTGTGGTCGGAAAGCGAAACTGCCCAGCAGAAAAAGGGAGTGCTGCGAAAAGACCAAGGGGGAGAAGTGGGTTAAGATCAGCGGCATGTAACGAACGCTGTGAAGTGCATGGACGCCAGGACTCTGCGGCAACCCGTTTCTGGATACCAACGCAGCAGGATGTGTCGGAGTACGCAGGCCCAAGCCCACTTCATGCTGGAGAAGTGAACGTTTGAGATGAAGGGCCTGGCTGCAGCTGTCCGGGCGCGCGAAGTGGAGATGATCTCGAAGGAGCGGGTAAGCAGTGACCCACGCCCCTATGTTCCCCAGGAACTGGCCGTCTTGGCTGAGGGACCCAGCTTGCTCCCGTCCACCACACCATCTCCCTCATCGCCCGTGTCCGCAGCCACCGCCCCGACCGACCCACTGCCTCAGTCCGTGGCAGCGGAGCCCGTACCACCTATGGGGGAGGACCCAGCTACTGGGCCCTCAGGCTTTAACGTCACTTTCGCTGCAGCACCGACGACGACATTCCATCTGGCCCCGAGCATGGCCGCAACAGAGATGACGACGACTCCGGCAGTCCGCCCGCCGCAACGGAGGCAGTCTTCGCCCAGGCAGAATGTGAGTCCGGTCGTAGCCGGCGCCGGGGGCATCCGAGTGAGCCTGGCTCCTAGGCAGGAAGGGGAGCACAGAGTCTGTGCCCTGTGCTGGGAGCGGCAGCAACGCCACAAGATTGCTGTTTAAAGAAGAAGAAAGTTAAGGTAGCGGTTCCCGGCTACCATACTGCTTGTGCCCGTTGGGACTTTGTTGATGTTCCCGTTGTTTACCGTGTTATATGAACAAGGCTGAGAACTTGCAGGCCACCCAATAACTTTTGGGCTTGTAAATAATCCCGGACCACCCTTTCAGGTCCTGCAGCCCCCAGGGAGGCTGGTTGGAGGAAGGGCCTGCGGCAGAGGAGGCCGAGGTCCCGTCACCATTGCAACCGGTGACTACCCTCCGGGTCAGGGGTCCCCTGGACGTGGGGCCTCCGAGAGACTGCCGGGTAAGGAACTTTGTACCCGGCACGTTTGGGCAACACCCGGACCCAAACCAGATTCCTGAATGAGGAAAAGGGGTGCTGACCTGTTTTTAGAGGCAGCATCAAGGTTCAGGTTTGTTTGGGTGGGCAACTGAAAGGACCTGGTCCAGTCCAGTTCCCGGTTTAATAAAAATGTGTTTGCAACGTTTAACCAAAATGCCTCCAGTCAAGGGAAGAAACAAAAGCTCTCAATTGTAAATATGTTAGTATGCTTGTTCACTGTTTTTATCTTTTTCAGTTCAGAAAAATAAACGGTGGTGGTCAGACAGCCCGCAGACGGTCTGTAGTTAACCAAGGGGGAGGGTGACGCCCTGGACTAGCCAGGTAGTCACAGATAGCGCCCCGCACAACACCAGTCCCACTCAAGGTAACACCAGCCAAACCATAAACCCTAGTCACCTCCCTCAGTGCTTAATGGACACACGAGGGGGGCGGAGCCAGGCGGTTGGCCACGCCCGAGGAGTTCAGAGGGCCTGAGGCAGGAAACAGCAGTTCAGTTGTCGGTCAGATTAGTGACAGTGGAGCGAAGAAGAGTGGAAGCAGGCCTGTGTAGCAGGTCTGCAGCAGTCTGACAGGTGCTGGGGTCGGAGTCCTGGTACCTTGGCTAGGAGGCATACGGTGGCCTAGCCTGCAGGAGCCGGGAAGACGGCTCGGTGGAACGGGACAGGGTACTGGCCCGCCGGTACCAACCCGGGGAACCGACACGGAAACTGGAGCACACAGGGTGGTACTCAGTCCGGTGGATTCTGGACCTCGTTTCATGGTCGGAGTTAATTCACTGATTGCGGTCTGGACTATAGGTCCTTTCCCACCTAAGTCCCGACTGAAGACAACAGCCCACCGAGGGGGATAGAAAGCCACCGCACAGGCAGAGAGATCCCACGGGCCAGCGTCTGCGGGCAAACGGGCTCCTCCGACATACACAAAGCCAGGGAGCGGACCCCCGTCGCTGAAGCGCAGGCAGTCTACATATACACTACACGGTACAGGAGAAAGGCAAAGACCACCGAACCGGGTGGGGGACCAGACGCAGCCGGCTGCGGGCACCGACCATCATCAAATTTGTTTACCAGAGACTTGTGCGTCAATAACAGTGAGTACTACAGTGCCATCTGGCCGCGCACCGTCCAGCTACTCTCCCCAACGGGTCCCGGGGCCATCATCCATGCCCACGGAGGGGTTAACATCTTGCTGCATCACCATCTCCCCCGGGTGCTCCGTAACCGCAGCGGTGGTGTCTACACCTTCATCACATCCCGTGGGTGGCGTCACAAACTCAAACACGGCTCCAGCCATACACCTACCTACCACCCCCCTAAATAGGGTCAGCACCCTTTCAGAGCGAAGTGACCCTGGGTCCGGAGGCGCTCGAGCCGCCCACGAGCACGGATCCGAGCAGCTCGGCTAAAGCAGAGCGCGGGGCGGTACAAATTAAACTGATAGGTGTGTGCCTTTCCAAATCAAGGCCTGTCTATATAAGCCCTCACAGCTCACAGTGCATGTCAGACCAAATGAGAATCAGGAAGTCAAAAGGAACTGCCCAAGGAGCTCAGAATCAGAATTGTGGCAAGGCACAGATCTAGCCAAGGTTACAAAAGAATTTCTACAGTACTCAAGGTTCCTTAGAGCACAGTGGCCTCCATAATCCTTAAATGGAAGAAGTTTGGGACCACCAGAACTCTTCCTAGACCTGGACCTAGACCATCGAGCCAAACTGAGCAATCGTGGGAGAAGAGCCTTGGTGAGAGGTAAAGAAGAACCCCAAGATCACTGTGGCTGAGCTCCAGAGATGCAGTAGGGAGATGGGAGAAAGTTCCACAAAGTCACCTATCACTGCAGCCCTCCACCAGTCGGGCCTTTATGGCAGAGTGGCCCAACGGAAGCCTCTCCATACTGCAAGACATGTGAAAGCCCACATAAGTTTGGAAAAAAACACATGAAGGACTCCCAGACTACGAGAAAGAAGATTCTCTGGTTTGAGGAAACGAAGATAATTCTATCACCAAAGAGTTCTAAGCGGTATGTGTGGAGAAAACCAGGCACTGCTCATCACCTTCCCAATACAATCCCAACAATGAAACATGGTGGTGGCAGCATCTTGCTATGGCTGTTTTTCAGCTGCAGGGACAGGACGATTGGTTGCAATTGAAGGAAAGATGAATGCGACCAAATACAGAGATATCCTGGAAGAAAACCTCTTCCAGACTGCTGTGGACCTCAGACTTGGCCGTAGGTTCACCTTCCAACAAGGCAATGACCCTAAGCACACAGCTAAAATAAAGGAGTGGCTTCAGAACAACTCTGTGACCATTCTTGACTGGCTCAGCCAGAGACCTGACCTAAACCCAATTGAGCATCTCTACATAGACCTGAAAATTGTCGGCCACCAACGTTCACCATCCAACCTGCTGGAACTGGAGAGGATCTGCAAGAAACAATGGCAGAGGATCCCCAAATCCAGATGTGGGAAAAGAAGGGAATTTTGTTTACTTACCGTAAATTCCTTTTCTTCTAGCTCCAATTGGGAGACCCAGACAATTGGGTGTATAGCTATGCCTCCGGAGGCCACACAAAGTATTACACTAAAAGTGTAAAGCCCCTCCCCTTCTGCCTATACACCCCCCGTGCTCACGGGCTCCTCAGTTTTGGTGCAAAAGCAAGAAGGAGGAAAAAATTATAATTGGTTTAAAGTAAATTCAATCCGAAGGAATATCGGAGAACTGAAACCATTCAACATGAACAACATGTGTACACAAAAAACAGGGGCGGGTGCTGGGTCTCCCAATTGGAGCTAGAAGAAAAGGAATTTACGGTAAGTAAACAAAATTCCCTTCTTCTTTGTCGCTCCATTGGGAGACCCAGACAATTGGGACGTCCAAAAGCAGTCCCTGGGTGGGTAAATAATACCTCATAATAGAGCCGCAACCGGCTCCGTCCTACAGGTGGGCAACCGCCGCCTGAAGGACTCGCCTACCTAGGCTGGCATCTGCCGAAGCATAGGTATGCACCTGATAGTGTTTCGTGAAAGTGTGCAGGCTCGACCAGGTAGCCGCCTGACACACCTGCTGAGCCGTAGCCTGGTGCCGCAAAGCCCAGGACGCTCCCACGGCCCTGATAGAATGGGCCTTCAGCCCTGAGGGAACCGGAAGCCCGGAGGAACGATAAGCCTCGAGAATTGGTTCCTTGATCCACCGAGCCAGGGTTGATTTGGAAGCTTGTGTCCCTTTACGCTGGCCAGCGACAAGGACAAAGAGTGCATCCGAGCGGCGCAGAGGCGCCGTACGAGAAATGTAGAATCTGAGTGCTCTCACCAGATCTAACAAGTGCAAATCCTTTTCACATTGGTGAACTGGATGAGGACAAAAAGAGGGTAAGGAGATATCCTGATTGAGATGAAAGGGGGATACCACCTTAGGGAGAAAGTCCGGAACCGGACGCAGAACCACCTTGTCCTGGTGAAACACCAGGAAGGGGGCTTTGCATGACGGCGCTGCTAGCTCAGACACTCTCCGAAGCGAAGTGACTGCTACTAGGAAAACCACCTTCTGCGAAAGGCGTGAGAGAAATATCCCTCATTGGCTCGAACGGTGGTTTCTGAAGAACCATCAGTACCCTGTTCAGATCCCAGGGTTCTAACGGACGCTTGTAAGGAGGTACGATGTGACAAACCCCCTGCAGGAACGTGCGTACCTGTGGAAGTCTGGCTAGGCGCTTCTGAAAAAAGACAGAGAGCGCAGAGACTTGTCCCTTAAGGGAGCCTAGTGACAAACCCTTTTCTAATCCGGATTGAAGGAAGGACAGAAAAGTGTGCAAGGTAAACGGCCAGGGAGAAACACCCTGAGCAGAGCACCACGACAGGAATATTTTCCACGTCCTGTGGTAGATCTTGGCGGACGTTGGTTTCCTAGCCTGTCTCATGGTGGCAATGACCTCTTGAGATAATCCTGAAGACGCTAGGATCCAGGACTCAATGGCCACACAGTCAGGTTCAGGGCCGCAGAATTCAGATGGAAAAACGGCCCTTGAGACAGCAAGTCTGGTCGGTCTGGTAGTGCCCACGGTTGGCCGACCGTGAGATGCCACAGATCCGGGTACCACGACCTCCTCGGCCAGTCTGGAGCGACAAGGATGGCGCGGCGGCAGTCGGCCCTGATCTTGCGTAACACTCTGGGCAACAGTGCCAGAGGAGGAAACACATAAGGGAGTTGAAACTGCGACCAATCCTGAACTAAGGCGTCTGCCGCCAGAGCTCTGTGATCTTGAGACCGTGCCATGAACGTCGGGACCTTGTTGTTGTGCCGGGACGCCATTAGGTCGACGTCCGGCATGCCCCAGCGGCGACAGATCTCCTGAAACACGTCCGGGTGAAGGGACCATTCCCCTGCGTCCATGCCCTGGCGACTGAGAAAGTCTGCTTCCCAGTTTTCTACACCCGGGATGTGAACTGCGGATATGGTGGAGGCTGTGGCTTCCACCCACAGCAGAATCCGCCGGACTTCCTGGAAGGCTTGCCGACTGCGTGTCCCGCCTTGGTGGTTGATGTATGCCACCGCTGTGGAGTTGTCCGACTGAATTCGGATTTGTTTGCCTTCCAGCCACGGCTGGAACGCCTTTAGGGCAAGATACACTGCCCTTATCTCCAGAACATTGATCTGAAGGGAAGACTCTGTCTGAGTCCAAGTCCCCTGAGCCCTGTGGTGGAGAAAGACCGCTCCCCACCCTGACAGGCTCGCGTCCGTCGTGACCACAGCCCAGGATGGGGGCAGGAAGGATTTCCCCTTCGACAGAGAAGTGGGAAGAAGCCACCACTAAAGGGAAGCTTTGGCTGCCCGAGAAAGGGAGACGTTCCTGTCGAGGGACGTCGACTTCCTGTCCCATTTGCGGAGAATGTCCCATTGAAGTGGGCGCAGATGAAACTGCGCAAAAGGAACTGCCTCCATTGCTGCCACCATCTTCCCTAGGAAGTGCATGAGGCGCCTCAGGGGGTGTGACTGACCATGAAGGAGAGACTGCACCCCTGTCTGTAGTGAACGCTGTTTGTTCAGCGGAAGCTTCACTATGACTGAGAGAGTATGAAACTCCATGCCAAGATATGTCAGTGATTGGGCCGGTGTCAGATTTGACTTTGGAAAATTGATGATCCACCCGAAACTCTGGAGAGTTTCCAGAGCAATGTTCAGGCTGTGTTGGCATGCCCCTTGAGAGGGTGCCTTGACAAGAAGATCGTCTAAGTAAGGGATCACCGAGTGTCCCTGAGAGTGTAGGATTGCCACCACTGTTGCCATGACCTTGGTGAAGACCCGTGGGGCTGTCGCCAGGCCAAAAGGTAGTGCTACGAACTGAAGGTGTTCGTCCCCTATGGCGAAGCGCAGGAAGCGCTGATGCTCTGGCGCAATCGGTACGTGGAGATAAGCATCTTTGATGTCTATTGATGCCAGGAAATCTCCTTGGGACATTGAGGCGATGACGGAGCGGAGCGATTCCATCCGGAACCGCCTGGTTTTCACATGCTTGTTGAGCAGCTTTAGGTCCAGAACGGGACGGAAGGATCCGTCCTTTTTTGGCACCACAAACAAGTTGGAGTAAAAACCGTGACCCCGTTGCTGAAGAGGAACCGGGATCACCACTCCTTCCGCCTTCAGGGTGCCCACCGCCTGCGTAAGAGCCTCGGCTCTGTCGGGGGGTGGAGATGTTCTGAAGAAACGAGTCGGAGGACGAGAGTTGAACTCTATCCTGTAACCATGAGATAGAATGTCTCTCACCCATCGGTCTTTTACTTGTGGCAGCCAGGCGTCGCAAAAGCGGGAGAGCCTGCCACCGACCGAGGATGCGGTTTGAGGAGGCCGAAAGTCATGAGGAGGCCGCTTTGGGAGCGGTTCCTCCGGCGGTCTTTTTAGGACGTGACTTAGACCGCCATGCATCGGAGTTCCTCTGATCTTTCTGAGGCCTTTTGGACGAGGAAAATTGAGATCTGCCCGCGGTCCGAAAGGACCGAAACCTCGATTGTACTTTCCGTGGTTGAGGTCTGTTTGGTTTGGACTGGGGTAAGGATGAATCCTTTCCCTTGGATTGTTTAATGATTTCATCCAATCGCTCACCAAAACAAGCGGTCGCCAGCCAATGGCAAACCGGTTAAGAACTTTTTGGAAGCAGAGTCTGCCTTCCATTCACGTAGCCACATGGCCCTGCGGAGTACCACCAAGTTGGCGGATGCCACCGCCGTACGGCTCGCAGAGTCCAGGATAGCATTAATGGCGTAGGACGCAAACGCCGACGCCTGATTGGTAAAGGACACCACTTGCGGGACAGATGTACGTGTTACTGCATGAATCTGCGCCTGACAAGCTGAGATAGCTTGGAGTGCCCATACGGCAGCGAATGCTGGGGCAAAAGACGCGCCTATAGCTTCATAGATGGATTTCAACCATAGTTCCATCTGTCTGTCAGTGGCATCTTTGAGTGAAGCCCCATCTTCCACTGCAACTATGGATCTAGCCGCCAGTCTGGAGATTGGAGGATCCACCTTAGGACACTGAGTCCAGCCCTTGACAACCTCGGGGGGGAAGGGATAACGTGTGTCCTTAAGGCGCTTGGAAAAACGCTTGTCTGGACAGTCTCGGTTTTTCTGGATTGCCTCTCTGAAGTCAGAGTGATCCAGAAACATATTTAATGTACGCTTTGGAAACCTGAAACGGAATTTCTCCTGAGAAGCAGACTCCTCAATTGGAGGAGCTGGGGGAGAAATATCCAACCCCTGATTGATGGTCGCTATAAGGTCATTCACTACTGCGTCACCTTCAGGTGTATCTAGGTTGAGAGCGGCTTCAGGATCAGAATCCTGATCTGATACCTCCGCTTCATCCTCCAGAGAGTCCCCCTGCTGGGACCCTGAACAGTGTGATGAAGTGGAGGGAATTTCCCAGCGACCCCGCTTGGGCGGCCTGGGACTGCAGTCCGTGTCAGAGACCTCACCCTGGGACCTATGGTTTACCCCCAGGGCACTTTGCCGTTCCAATTGAGGGGGACCAGGGGTCAAGGATTGGATAGAGCCCGGGGCCTGAATCACCGGTCTGGACTGCAAAGCTTCCAGTATTTTAGCAGACCATTTATCCATAGTCTCAGACAGTTTGTCAGCAAAGGCTGCAAACTCCGTCCCTGTCACCTGGACAGTGGTAGCAGGTGGATCCACCTGTAGCAGAGGCTCCGGCTGAGTAAGTGCTACAGGGGCCGAGCATTGCACACAATGAGGGTCAGTGGAACCTGCCGGTAGTACAGCTGTACATGAGGTACAGGTTGCAAAGTACGCCTGTGCTTTGGCACCCTTGCTTTTTGCGGATGACATGTTGTCTCCTCTGAGAACAACCAGGAGGGTATATAGCCAAGAATCAACAGAGCGACCGTACAGTGCAATGTATAGCCTATAAGCCTATATATATATATACACTTCGGTACTCAGTGGGGCCAGCACCACAGGTGCTGCTTACCGACCGCTCAGAGCGGTTACGTGGTCACCAAATTCCCTGCCTGGGTCTCCCTGTTGTCTCTCCTCTCCAGCGTCTGAATCGCTGACAGGAATGGCTGCCGGCGTTCTGTGAGGAGGAGGAGACCGTGGGCGTGCCCAAGAAAAGTGCGGGAACCCAGTGCCCCACTGTACTGAGTGAGGAGGGAGGAGGATACTAATGTATGCTCCAGCCCTCCGCTGACGATCCGTGCAGCGTCCCGCCCCTCCCCTGACTGGCAGGCCTGTGGGCGGGAATAAACGACACTAGGCCGCAGAAGCCGGGGACTAAAGTTAGAAGCGCGGCCGGCAATAAGCGCGGCCGCGCGTAGTCCCCCGGCGCACTAACACCTCCAGCAGTGCTGGAAAGTGTCTGGCACAAGCGCCCCATGTCCGGCGCACTAACACACCCAGCCGAGCTGGAAAGTGTCTGGCCCAAGCGCTCCATGTCCGGCGCACTAACACACCCAGCAGAGCTGGAAAGTGTATGCCACAAGCGCTCCATGTCCGGCGCACTAACACACCCAGCAGAGCTGGAAAGTGTCTGGCACAAGCGCTCCATGCCCGGCGCACTAACACACCCAGCAGTGCTGTAATGTGTATGGCACCAGCGCTCCATGCGCGGTCCCCACGGGGACACAGAGTACCTCATAGTAGCAGGGCCTTGTCCCTGACGATACCCAGCTCCTATCCTGCAGATTCCCAGGGGCTGCGGAGGGAGCACGGTCCCAGTGCCTGGAGACCGTTCCGGATCCCACTTCACCCAGAGCCCATTAAGGGATGGGGAAGGAAAACAGCATGTGGCTCCTGCCTGTGTACCCGCAATGGGTACCTCAACCTTAACAACACCGCCGACAAAGTGGGGTGAGAAGGGAGCATGCTGGGGGCCCTGTTATGGGCCCTGTTATGGGCCCTCTTTTCTTCCATCCGACCTAGTCAGCAGCTGCTGCTGACCAAGCTGTGGAGCTATGCGTGGATGTCTGCCTCCTTCGCACAAAGCATAAAAACTGAGGAGCCCGTGAGCACGGGGGGTGTATAGGCAGAAGGGGAGGGGCTTTACACTTTTAGTGTAATACTTTGTGTGGCCTCCGGAGGCATAGCTATACACCCAATTGTCTGGGTCTCCCAATGGAGCGACAAAGAAAAACTTGTTGCATCATTCCCAAGACGACTCATGGTTGTACTAGCTCAAAAGGAAGGTGCTTCTACTCAATACTGAGCAAAGGGGCTGAATACTTATGACCATGTGATATTTCAGTTTTTCTTGTTTAATAAATTTGCAAAAATGTTTAAATTTCTGTTTTTTTCTGTCAAGATGGGGTGCAGAGTGTACATTACTGAAAATAAAGTATAATTTAATATTTAAAAATGTAAACTTTTACGTTTGCAGTTAACATAAAACCCAATTTAAGCAATAAGGAAGTTTTTGATGACAAATTCCCTTTCATGAGGATGACTGTCCTCCCAGTGGAGAAAAGAAGGATCAGGTCAGATTTCAATTGGATGGATGAAAGAATGGATGGATTGCCGTGACCTGAAGCCGTGTGGCCAGCTTTATGAAAGTTTAGAAGAAAAGTACTCACAAGGACACAAACTCGAGACATGATGGAGTGTTGTAGCAGAGTTTATTTCAAACATGGCCTCCCCTGCAGAAAAGCCAGCTGGACACATGCAACAGGAATAGTAGAGTGGATATATAGGGGGGATAGAGGGAAAGATGAAAAAAGAAGGGAAGGGGTGCTGGAGGAAGAGAAAATAAAATAAGGGGAAACACACATACACACACCCACACTACAAAACAGTGCGACAGCAATACCGCTACACTGCTGCAGTAATATAATTACAGACATTAAAACCGGTGGGAAATCCCCATGAGCCCACCCGCCCAACCCCCAATCCACCATGTAGCTTTGGTACAGTCAGCCCCTCCCGCCCATTTAATAACTCTTGGATCCACCCTCCCATAGGAAGGAGGCAGTCACAAATTGATCTGGCATTTAATTAACGGACAATGCATTAAAACTGCATCTATAGACCCATTTATGAGCAGTCCTGAAGACACGCAGAACATTGATCAACTCTGTAGCCGAGACGAGGCACGGCCGAAAATAACGCCTCGCACGAGACCTCCGCGTATACCGACATTCTCTGCTTTCTTCTCACTTTCACGCGCAATCATCTCTGGTAGCACCAGCCAACAAGAACGATGATGTTCCTGCCCTCGATTCACTTGCATTTTTCTGATCTTCTGTAACTTTTTTTTTTTTTAAAGAAATGCCCATAACTTGCACCTGTGCCCATCTACATAGAGGTACTGTGAAGGGTCAGTCTAAAATTGTTTTAGTCCAAAAGCTTTTCTCCCACTCCCTCACCTTGCGACAAGCATGAATATACAAGTCATTGTTGGTTCATCCATGTCATCCTGAGCTAGCAGAGGTCGGTGCTGATAACCGGCTCCTCTACCCAATTCTTAGTCTTTGTGGTGGAAGCACCAAGAGTCTTTCTTCCCCCTCGACTCTACCTTAAGCAGATACACTTATAAATAGATATCTTCACAGCATAGTACAGTGCACCACATCTACCCGCAGCATGTTTCCAAAAGTTGCTCTGCTCCCGTCGAGCGCGTGCCGTGCACTTCTTGCTCTGGACAGTCCTGTTCGAGATCCGTTTCAGAACAAAAGCTGGAGACCATTGAAAGGCTACTCGATTAAACCTGTGTATATGACGGCCATATCTAATAGGGATAAAAGCTTAATAGGTGCTTCATAAATAAAAAGGTAAGGACACCATCCAGTAAAAAGAGCATCGAAGACTTTCTTCAACGTATCGTAAAGGCCCGATGTTACAGTCAGACGCAAAGTCTTTCCAAAGACTTACGTGTGGTCTTCAAAAAAAATAAAAATAAGTAAAATGTCAAAATAGTTCTATGGGTGCAACGGAATAGGAGGAAAAAAAAATAAAATAAAATGATTGAAGTTCATTCATCTAAAAACAGGCTCGGTGGTGATGATGCGACTCCACAACATGCCAAAAACTTTCATAATTAAATAAATAGAGACCTTTCCCCCCCCAGTCATGGAACATGACAACCTGACCCAAGGAACAGATAAATAGGCTTCCGTAACTTAGAAGTCGCAGAATAAAAGCTTAGAGTTTTTAGTCCATAAAACACAATAAAAAGGTGGTGTGTTCTGACATACGTATTTCCATAAGTGGGGACGGGGTCTTGAGAAAAGCCTCCAACTCTGATGCAGAGTCCCTAAAGAATGGAGGACAGTAACATCTTAATTGATGAAATAATACAAAGGGGATTCCTCCCCCCTCCTCCAGGTGTTGAGTCGAAATGGGGATGGGGGGGGTGGATTAAAAAAAAAAAAAAAAAAAATACATCTCCAACTGATGGAGATGGTGAGGAAGTGGGAGCCTGACCTCCCCTTACAGGAAGAATTTTCAGAAGAATCCCCGATACACCACATAATATACGATTATCCATTTTTGAGTCTCAAAGCCATGTCTGCAGATGATGTTGGGGAGGGGGCAGTCCTCCCCTCCCATGCCAGATGCTACCTGCTGAAAAAAGGTAGATTTTGGGGACTGATTAGAGTGCTGCTTCTCGGAGACTCTGTCTGAGCCATGACGTCCTGGAACCAGGAGGCTACGTCTACCTCCTGTGTTTCATACCGACGCAAGAATGGATGCTCCTGCAAGACAATGAAGAAGCATCAATGTGATGATAGAATGTGTTTCCCCAAAATATCAGTGTGCATTTGTTACCCATATCAGGGAAACACTCAAATACTGGAGCAGCAATCTCCATTTTGGAGGACTAATGCGAGCTTCACACGCTGGGACATCGCTAACGAGATGTCGTTGGGGTCACGGAATTCGTGACGCACTTCCGGCCTCGTTAGCGACGTCGTTGCGTGTGAAACGCACGAACGACCGCTAACTATCAAAATTACTCACCTAATCGTTGATACGTCGTTCAAATCCCAAATGTCGTTGCTGTTGCAGGAAGCAGGTTGTTTGTCGTTCCTGCGGCAACACACATCGCTACGTGTGACACCGCAGGAACGACGAACAGCACCGTACCTGCGTCCTCTGGCAACGAGGTGGGCGTGTCTTACCTGCAGCTGCTCTCCGCTTCTATTGGATGGCTGCCGTCTGACGTTGCTGTGACGCCGCACAAACCACCCCCTTTGAAAGGAGGCGGTTCGCCGGCCACAGCGACATCGCTAGGCAGGTAAGTGCGTGTGACGGGGCTTAGCGATGTTGTGCGCCACAGGCAGCGATTTGCCCGTGACGCACAACCGTAAGTGTCCGTGGCAATAAATGATGGCAAGAGGAACCATATAATGCATTTTAATATCAAAGCAATTGATCCAATATGGGGAAAAACATCTAAAATATAGGCATGTTTTGATAATCTAGAATTAGTCTCCTTTCTATTATTTTTGAAAGGGAACTCTTGGAAGATGCCATTTACCTGTGGTTAATCTGCAGGTAAATAGAGCTACAATGCGGCCAGGACTCCTTATGGTAAGTGTTACTCAATAGATTAAATTATTCTATTTACTCCCGTGCGCCGCCAGCTTTCAGTCATGGGGGCAGGCACTGCACAATACTGTGATTGGCAGCTGTAAGCACGTCCCATCACATTGATTGAAGTGTGCTCTACAATATATTGGTGTGATGAGCTGTCTAAAGTGCTGGGGCATGATTACAGCCGCCACTCACAGTATTGCAAGCATTATCTGTAACTGCTCCATTCACCGTCCACATGACTGAAAGCCGCCGGCTCTTGGGAGGAATCACATTTTTTTCCCCAAGAGGTCGCACTCTCTGTAAGAAGTCCGGACAGCATTGTAACACTATTTGTATGTTATTCCAGTGTTTGCGTAAGTTTCTTTCAAATATTCCTGTTTTCTCCCACACTCCAAAGACAAAATGATGGGGAATTTAGATTGTGAGCCACAATGCAGACCATGACGATGATGTCTGTAAAGCGCTGCGAAATATGATGATGCTATACAGTGTGTCCACAGCCATTAACTTGAGAACGGCGGCAGCTATAGGCATACAAGCGGTGTCTAGGTATAGTAAAGTAGCCATGCGCTACGCATTGAAACCTATAGCGCCACCTGTGGAAAACAACGGAGTTAGCATTTTTATCTGAACTTGAGAGAAAAAAAGTGAATTAAAAAATTGTAGGGCGTCATCAATTCAATACAAATCGACACCTTGCATACAGAAATGCTATGATATGAAACCCATGACCCCCCCCCCCAAAAAAAACATTGAATGCTGGTCATGCATATGGCGCTCATTTAACTTTAATGCTCAAAGTGGCCCCCGTCAGCAGCAATGCACATCTGGACTCTGCACAGCATACTGTATCTTGCTGCATGTTGTGCAATATGGTAGGTGACACGTTTGCACAAGCATCTGTGATAAGTCGTCGTAGGTCCTGCAATGTTGGTGGAGGGGTCACATACACCTGTTTGATGTGACCTCACAGAAAGAAGTCCAATGGGGTCAGGTCAGGTGAGCGTGGAGGCCACTCCACACAGCCACCATACCCAATGACTTGTAGGAAGGTCTCCATGAGGTATCGCTTCACGTCCGCAGCCTTGTGAGTTTTACACGTTCTAATCATAGCATTTCTGTATGCAAGGTGTCGATTCGTATTGAATTGATGATGCCCTACAACTTTGTAATTCACTTTTTTTCTCTATCTCGTTCCGTTTTCTAAATAAAAATGCTAACTCCGTTGTTTTCCACCAGGTGGTGCTATAGGTGGTTTCATTGCGTAGCGCATGGCTACTTTACTATACATAGACACCACTTCTATGCCTATAGCTGCCGCAGTTCTCACGTTAATGGCGGTGGACAGGATATGGGTGGACACACTGTATAAGCAATGCATAATAATCATAATATTTACCTGCAGACTAACTTTATATTTGCAGGTAAATAGCATTTTGCAATGCGACAGGTTCCCTTATGCAATTAATCTTACCATGAAATAGCACACAATACAGAGTTCCCACTCACCAGAAGCTTATTGTACTTTGGCCTCTTTCTGTGATCTTTAGTAAGACTGAAAAGAAAAAGAAAAAAAAAAAAAACACTGTAATTAGGACCGAATAACTGGCAATATCACAAATTTGCATCCACAGGGACTTATTCTCTGCAGAATAAACTTTTGCTTCCGAAGAAAATTTAATTTTTTTCCTCTCCTTCCATGTGCTAAAACTTTTTAAATAGCGATATAAGGGTTTGGTTTTTGTTGAGTAAGATCCAACGACTTTATTGATATTAATGTGAGGGGGGTGGGGGATGTGGTGACCGAGAGGGTGGGTAGGATAAGGAGTGATTGAGGAAATCGCAAGTCTGGAGTCTAGAATCTTTTTTTTTTTTTTTTTTTGATCTTTACAGCATCTATTACTTGATTTTATGCATTCATAGCATAGTCTATAGAAGTCAAATCTATTTTTTTTTATTATTTCTTTATTGTTAATAAGGGAAAGAGCGAGTCACGATTTTGTATTTAACGGGAACTTACACTCCTCAGTGACCAAAAAGCAGCAAACACGCCGTTGTCAGAGAAACTGCAGCATTTAAATGGCTAACAGCAGCAATCAGAGCTCCGCTCTGGTCGCTGCAGTTAAACAAAGATGTTGGCTATATAATTTGGCTCCTGAGACCTCTCCACACATTGGGCACCCCCCACAATCATCTAGTAAACAATGCGCTAAGGATAAGCATCAGTAAAAATGCACACGCAATTATATTGATTTTGCTGCAGAAATGCGCGACAAAGATGAAATCTGCAGCATAATTTCACAAGCTATTCATGTCAAATACAAACCAATGGTCAATTAATGCTGCAGAACTTCTCCCCGGTGTATAGATGAGGAGATTTTGGAAACTGGCATACAAAATACTGGTAGGTCTGGACGCCACATACAAGGTGGCCATAAAATAACCCAAGGTATTTGGAGCTGTGTGCAGACTGACCCAGTGGACAGGATTGGCTGAAAATTGGTATGTATGCTTTTTAAGTCATGGGGAAACGGAAGGCATCTTATAACTTTTTTTTATGCCAGACCTCCCCACTACGTAAAAAAGTGGAGTTGTACAGTGAGAAAGCGGCCGAAAACCGTGTGCCGATAATTGGAGATGTCACATTTGTTCCACAGACTAGCATAACTGTTCAATACGGCCGCCATGCACGGTGATCATGTTCATCCTATGAAGAACGTCTGGTGGGATGCTGTGCACTTCCAAAATGATGCGTTTTTTGAGGTCAGCCAGGGTGTGGACATTTCCCCGATAAACACGCTCTTTCAAGTGTCCCCACAACCAGAATTCACAAGGCGTGAGATCGGGCAAACGTGGTGGCCATGCGTTAGGGAAGGAGCGGCTCAAAATCCTGTCATCAGGAAAATGTGCACGCAGAACATTCTTCACACGATTTGCGATGTGAGGAGGTCTCCATCATGCATGAAGGTGGTCGTCTGAAGACACTGCCGCTTTTGGAGTTGTGGAACGACCACTGTTTCCAGCACTATCTGGTATCTCACTGCTGTCACGGAACAGATAGCAAACCCTAGTTGGCCTCATTTTGTTCGTAAAAGAACGGTCCGAGGATGAATGATGAGGTGAAGCCACCCCAATCGGTTACCTTTGATGAATGCAGCAGAACCCCGACCGCATGCGGATTTTCGAAGCCCATATGCGACAGTTTTGTGTGTTCACCGTTCCATTTGTCGCACCACAGAACATTCCATGGCCAATTGCCATCCACTTCCAGTCTCACCAGAAACATGAATGCAAATGTCATGCGAGGAATCTGTCACCAGGAAGAAGTTGTTGATGATGGCTAATTTTGTAGGGTATGCCCGCAAGACCTTTCAGAGAACTTTCCACACTGTGCTGTACGGGAGCCCCAATTGTCTGGAGACACTGTGTGCACTGCTGTTCCCGGCAGGGTTGTTCGTGCCCTGTTCCGCGACAGCAGTGGCAATGTCCTCCACAACCTTTCTGCTTACCAGTCGTCGCTCGCGCCCTGGCTGAACACTCAGTAACCCTGTTGCCTCAATAAGTGTCATCATCTGTCTCAGCGCATTGACAGCCATTGGACCACTACGTGTGTGAAAGTCTTCCTAACGACGAAAGGCTCCCAAGTGCAGCTGTAGCGTTCCTGCATTCTCAAAACAACCGCACTAACAGTGCACAATCCGGCAAAGAGACAGGCATCTTGCAGACTGAGTTGCAAGGCACGCTCACTGTACAGCGCCACTTTTTCACCTGGTGGGGAGTTTTGGTATGTACAGGGGTTGGACATAATAATGGAAACACCAACAAAAAAAAAAGTTTAATATGGTGTAGGTCCACCTTTTGCGGCGATTACAGCCTCAATTCTCAAGAGGTGTGGATTCATACAAAGTGTGAATTGTTTCCAAAGGAATTTGAGCCCAATTTTGCAGTTAAAACACCCTCCAGTTCTTTGAGCGACGATGGTGGCGGAAATCGACGTCTAACTTGAATCTCTAAAATCGACCATAAATGCTCAATAATGTTGAGGTCTGGGGATTGTGGGGCCAGATGAGATGCTCAACTTCATTAGAATGTTCCTCGTGCCATGCTTTAACCATTCTAGCTGTATGAATTGGTGCATCATCATCCTGAAAGATGGCATTCCCCTTCGAGAACAGTGCTTGAACCATTGGATGCACTTGGTCGCCAAAAATGCCTAAATAATCTCGGCTGCTAATTCTTCCATGAAGGGATATCAATGGCCCAGTGGATCTCCACGAAATAGCACCCCAGGATCACAGAACCTCCGCCATGTTTTACGGTTGGGAGAAGGCAGTCTGGATGGAAGGCTTCTTTCGGCTGTCACCACACGTACACTCGGCCATAGGTCAGAAAAAGGGTAAACGATGATTCGTCTGAGAATATCACGTTTCCACTGCTCGAGGGACCAATTCTAGAGGTTTCTACACCACTCAACGCTTGGACACATTTGTCATTGAGAGCAGCGGTTTTCTAATTGCAGCTCTTCTGTGGAATCCAGATTTGTGCAGCTCCCGACGAACAGTTTTCGTGGAAACTGGGTTCTGTAGGTGTTCATTGAGCTCAGCAGTGATTTTCGGAGCCGTGGTCTTGCGATGCTCTCTCACAATTCGCTTTAGAGTCCGACGGTCTCTCTCAGTCAACTTCGACTTTCGGCCGGACCTGTGCTTTGCTGCGGACGTTTTTCCTTCTCTTTCAAACGCAGTCATTACTTTGGAGACAGTACCTCTTGACACGCCAAGCATTCGGGCACTTTCTGTTACACTAGCACCAACAATTTGGCCTCTTTGAAAATCCGAGAGGTCTGCCATTGGTATCAGGGTCTCATCAATGTTCTTACGATTCTGCAAAACAAACAGTTAATTTACATACGCATATCACATAACACAAATAATCAACTACAAAACATTAACATGTCACGGTTTGCATGTTTATAACATGTTTGAAGATTATGATTCCAAAACGGTAGGTGTTTCCATTATTTCGTCCAACTCCTGTATATA
The DNA here is from genome assembly GCF_048569485.1 of Anomaloglossus baeobatrachus. NCBI lineage: Eukaryota > Metazoa > Chordata > Amphibia > Anura > Aromobatidae > Anomaloglossus > Anomaloglossus baeobatrachus. Next base: position 626,468,551 of record NC_134356.1, on the reverse strand, counting down.
AAACAAATTAAGATGCCTACTGTTTCCCCATGCCTTGAATAGCATACATACCAGTTTTCAGCCAATTCTGTCCACTGGGTCAGTCTGCACAGAGCTCCAAACACCTTAGGTTATTTCATGGCCTCCTTGTATACGGACCATGTGTGCAGAATCATCTTACTTACCAGTCTTTGACAAAAGACTGAAAGAGAGGAGAAAAGCCCATATTATGAGGGAGAACTGGAGGTTCTTCTTGAAGGACTTTGGTGAGAACTTCAAAGTCTGTCTTGCAGTTCTTGTATGGGAACTGTCCTGTTGCCAACTCCACCTAAAAGACAGTAAGCAAAATGGTTGATGGAGACACACATCGGTCACTTTAAGACTTTAAAGCACCAGTCCAGCAGCACTTTAAACGCAAGCCCCGTCATATACTCGCCTTCCAGCGGCTTCATAGTTCTCCAGCACAGCATCAGTCCTGCAATGCCATCTTGCGCCCACAACTTCTTACTGGCCAGAAGTCAGAAGCTACGTCACAAGATCTCAATGCAAGTCTATGAGTGCCTTAACGAGGATTTCAGACTTGTATCGAGTTGTGACCTGCGGCTCCATAAAACACTGGAGCTATCAGCAGGTCACTACTCGCTGGAGACCGACCAGAGTAGCTGATATAAAAGATGAAGCCGCTAGAAGGAGAGTATAACATGGGGGGCAGGTGACTTAGATTTAAAGCACAAATTAAAAAAAAATAAAGTGCTGGAGTGGTGCTTTAAATGACCTCCTGGGTTTTCCATCTTACCAATGAGATCCCGAGACTCCACACATCTGCTCGAATGTCGTAGTCTGGTTTGGTTGGATCTGGTGGATCAATTCTCTCGGGCTGAGGAAAAACAAAATTCAAGTAAAAGGCTAAAATTCGATTTCTATTTATCAGTCATTTTCAGTCGAGAAAGGAGGGAGCTAGAGGTGATCAATAATTCAATGGTCACCTCCACTGCCTTTAGTATAATTTACAGAAATGGTAAGATACCTTACTATTGCCACCTATCTCTGGAACTGGCCCTGTCGCACACTGAATGAATGAAGAGGTGACTGCCAGATTAATGTGAGATTAATAGGGGGGGAACAAACACTATCATGTGTAGGAGCGAGGGTTAAAAAGATTTCAGTTGCAAACATTGGATATCATCCTCCAATACAGAAATTTAGATATCATTATGAGCCTATAAATTAAACAGCACATGCTAAGTCATTATTATAGGCACATATTATGTATATGCTTTTCACAGTAGCGCTCTTTATTACAAGCTGAGAATAGCTACGTCACCTGTCCGTATAGCGCTTAGTACCTTTGTTTTGAGTGTCATGCACTACAACTCCCATTGTGTCACATCTGAGGAAAGCTCCAGTCCTGGGAGCTGAAACGCGTCATGTCCTACTGTTCCATATGTAGCAATAAATTGGGTTTACTACTAAATATTTTCAGTGAACCAGAGGATGTTGTTCAATGATAGCGCGTGAAACAGTCCTGTAATTCTCATGTATAGCCAATATTAATTTGAAGGAAAGGTTCAGATATTGTGGAGCCTCCTTGCCTACAAATTTAGGAACATAGACAAGGAGGCACTCGTGCGACCATCTTTTTATTTCCCCGCGACATGCAACGAAGCTCTGTCCTCAATACAGACATGGCATCCGTATCTGAGGCATTGACGTGAAATCCATTGGATGTGCCATAAATGTCCTATATGGTAAAACTACTTTAATCAAGCAGAGCCGTATGGGACATGAAGCGGACACTTCTCCCAAATTCGTAGCTCCTCTTGAACTCAGGCGTCTTCTGCATCGCCGCAGCCTTCCAGAGAGAAACATCGTACACTGAAATGAAGGAGCCAGTCAGGTTTCGTTTAATTGGTCTCTGGCTAATGGAAACAGGTATTATGGTGCAGGCTCAGCTCCTGAGCCTACTCCATTGATAGGCACCAGACATGGGACATAATAGCTCAAACAATTTTGTTTAGGGGCTTCTCCCTTTAAAAATGTCACGTTGTACAATACAGACCAAAAGTTTGGACACACCTCATCTCTAGAACAACTGTTAAGAGGAGACTTTGTGCAGCAAGCCTTCATGGTAAAATAGCTGCTAGGAAACCACTGCTAAGGACAGGCAACAAGCAGAAGAGACTTGTTTGGGCTAAAAAACACAAGGAATGGACATTAGACCAGTGGAAATCTGTGCTTTTGTCTGAGGAGTCCAAATTTGAGATCTTTGGATCCAACCACCGAGTCTTTGTAGAAAAGGTGAACGGATGGACTCTACATGGCTGGTTCCCACCGTGAAGCATGGAGGAGGAGGTGTGATGTGAGGGGGTGCTTTGCTGGTGACACTGTTGGGGATTTATTCAAAATTGAAGGCATACAGAACCAACATGGCTACCACAGCATCTTGCAGCGGTGTGCTATTCCATCCGGTTTGCGTTTAGTTGGACCATCATTTATTTTTCAACAAGACAATGACCCCAAACACACCTCCAGGCTGTGTAAGGGCTATATGACTAAGAAGGAGAGTGATGGGGTGCTACGCCAGATGACCAGGCCTCCACAGTCACCAGACCTGAACCCAATCAAGATGGTTTGGGGTGAGCTGGATCGCAGAGTGAAGGCAAAAGGGCCAACACGTGCTAAGCATCTCTGGGAACTCCTTCAAGACTGTTGGAAAACCATTTCCGGTGACTACCTCTTGAAGCTCGTCAAGAGAATGCCAAGAGTGTGCAAAGTAGTAATGAAAGCAAAAGGTGGTTACTTTGAAGAACCTAGAATATAAGACATATTTTCAGTTTTTTCACACTTCAAGTATTTCATTCCACATGTTTTAATTCATAGTTTTGATGCCTTCAATATGAATCTACAATTTTCAGAGTCCAGAAAATAAAGAAAACTCTTGGAATGAGAAGGTGTGTCCAAACTTTTGGTCTGTACTGTAAGTTAATCAATTAGGTCCTCTCTTACCGCCATGTAAGCCGCACAACCCGCACTTCTGGTTTTGGCTTTTGAGTCCACGAGCCGCCCGCTTATGCCAAAGTCACAAAGCTTAATCTGCCCGCTGGCATCCAGCAATATATTGGAAGGCTTGACATCCCGGTGTATAACCCCATGCTTCTCCTTCAGATAGTACAAAGCATTGACAATCTGTAAGAGATAAAATAGAAGAATCATATGATCCACATGCCGGCAGGATCTCGCTAGATCCGGCACTAGAAACATTGAATGGGAGACGACGACGTGCCGGGAACCACTCACCGCTACAGTCATTTTTCCTAGGATGCTCTCTGGGATGGGACCCTGAATCCTCTTCTTCAGCTTTTCTGCACATGTCCCCATCAGCTCCATGGCTATGAATACGTCTGTCTGCGGAGCCAACGGGATACAGGTTAGAGGCACAAAGACTACAGGAGATATCCTGGCACACAAATCTGCTCCAGCCCTGGCTGCTTTTCAGCTCCGCAGCAATGATTTTGTCCAAGTCAGAGGCTCAGGCACAGATTGTGTCATGTTTGAGCATGCAGCAATATGCTTTCCAAGACAGAATCAGGCAGATTCCAATATACAGCAGCCTAATTTTGTCCCCCTATGATCTTTATGGAAGAGTGAAAGTAATTTTTGGGCATTTGATGCCGTCGCCATCTCATCATTTAGAATATATTGAGGACTAGGGGCCGCCATGTTATTGGCGTACCTGTGTATATGGGGTTATGCAGAGTGGTGATCTGGTGTGGTCCTGCCTGCGTGTTTGATAATAGTGTAAGACCTGATTAAAAAAACTGGCACATCAAGGCCGTAGTTAATGAGGTTGTACATGTGCATACAACCTATAACCAAACTGATAATACAACTTGCTGCACAGATCCCAGGTTTATCCTTTCAAAGTGCTACCTATGACCCTCGAAGGTCTCTGCTTCCCCTTCTGCTGGCACAGACATTAGTGCTGGAGCCAACGCGATGGTCACAGCTGTGGTCAATGATTGTCTGCTGCAGTCACAAGCCCATCCAGCTGGGAGAGGAAGATCAGAGAGAACAGTGCTGGATATTGGTGACTGAAGGTTTTTGGTTTTTTTCCAGGTGGCAGGGTCAACGATACTGAGTGCTCAGAGGAGGGGTTGTCAGTGCAGTGTCGTGACTCAGGAGGGTCAAAGGACAGAGGGTCGGTGGCACTGCAGGCTTTGGGGTATCGAAGCGGCGGGAGCCATTGATCTGCCAACGCGCTGCAGGCTCCATTGAATTACCGGCGGTTGATACGATGGACCAAAAAAATGGCCGCGGAGGCCAATCTGCGCATGCGCCACCTCCGCGGCCATTTTCTTGAAGTCCATCGCATCAACCACTGGCAGTTCAATACAGCCTGACGCCGCGATAGCCCCAAGCCCGCAGCATCGCCGACCCTCCTGGACTGCGACACCCCCTCCTCCAAGCGCACAGCATTGCCGACCCTCCGTCCACTGACCCTCCTGAGATGTGACACCCCCTCCTCCGAGCCCACAGTATCGCCGACCATCCGTCCACTAACCCTCCTGAGATGTGACACCTCCTCCTCAGAGCCCACAGTATCGCCAACCATCCGTCCACTGACCCTCCTGAGATGCGACACCCCCTCCTCCGAGCCCACAGTATCGCCGACCCTCCGCCCACTGACCCTCCTGAGATGTGACACCCCCTCCTCCGAGCCCACAGTATCGCCGATCCTCTGTCCACTGACCCTCCAGGGCCGCGACACCCCTTCCTCCGAGCCCGCAGCATCTCCGACCCTGCCTCCTGGTGAGCTATTATAAGACGCACTAGGATTATAAGACGGACCCTGATTTTAACATTAAAAATGTATTTTCTTTTCCCTATTTTCCTCCTCTAAATTTGGGGTGAGTCTTATAATCTTATAATAAAACGAAAAATATGGTAATTTAGTATAGGCTTTGTGGGAAATAAAATTAGTAGCAGACAGCTCCTTAAAAACAAAGATAATTTAGCCGTATAAGCCTAAGCCCAAAAGTTTAAAGAAAAAGAGAAAATCAAAAAAAAAAAAAAAAATCAGATTTCTTGTGTAATGGGGTGATGGGGTGATGGGGGGGGGGGAAATCAGGTATTCGGTCTGATTTTTTTCTTGGGTGTATGGCCGCTCGGCACATCAGGTGCGATCTCAGATTGGCACAAGCACGCCAGCTGCTAACCTCCTGGACGGGGGATGATATATATGAGAACCATGACGATAACTGACCGACAAGCAGCTGTAATCAACGCTTACATTAGTGATGAAGGTGCCGTAACACTGGACGATGTAGGGGCAGTCGTGGCTCTTCAGTACAACATCCAAGTCCATCAAGATCCTTTTATTTTCTTCCTTGTTACCGGAACGTCGCATTTGCTGAAACCCAGAAGCAGATACAGTATATAAGGAGCAGCCATGTAATAATGCAGCTACAGAAGAAATAACAGGTCCAAAACTGCCCAGATAAAGAGAAGGACTCTTCTGAGGTCACACAGCCGTATGGGAACAAGGGAAGGTCAAGTGCTGAGGACATCACATCAGCTTACCTTCACGGCAATGACATGTCCAGTCTTCTTAAATCTCATCTTCCAGACTTGTCCGCACGTCCCACTGCCAATTTCACCCAAATTTTCCAAGTCATTGATATCCGCCTGGTATTTCTAGATGTGAGAAATATCAGACATTAATGCGCATTCCAGACATTGTGCCCATCATCCGCACAAAATACACAGTCAGTGGCTATGAGGTCGTGCTATTAATGACACCACCCTCTCGCCTTCTCCTGGCCCTGCCACCAAGGAGGTAGTCACAGATCCATCATGGTGACCGATCCATTACTGTCGCAGGACTAAAATAATCAATACTGACAAATTGAAAGTTCCAATCTTCTCGAGATGGGCACCTCCAGGAATGGCGAGGTGACTGAGCATGTCTGGTTTTCTACTAATTTCTGTAAGTTCTCAGGCATTTTCAGAAATCCCATAGATTATCAGCCCCGATACGTGGCCATCTCCTCATTCCAGGACGAGCAAAATGGAGCACCATACGCAAGACTGGTGCAGCCCCAGGAGGTGAGCTACATATCAAGCAAATATGAGAATAGCCCTTTAAAAGGCTAGAAAGTGCCTAAAGGGGCACTTACATCTTGATATATGGGTAATGGCTGGTAGGGTGGCTCAGTGGTTAGCATAGCAGTCTTGCAGCGCCGGTGTCCAGGGTTCAAATCCCACCAAGGACAACAACTGCAAAGAGTTTGTATGTTCTCCTCGTGTTTATGTGGGTTTCCTCTGGGTTCTCCAATTTCCTCCCACACTCCAAAGACATACTGATAGGGACTTTAGATTGTGAGCCCCAATAGGGACAGTGTTGCCAATGTATGTAAAGCGCTGTGGAATTAATAGCGCTATATAAGTGAATAAATATTATAGTGCTGGTAAAGAAGGGAATTTTGTTTACTTACCGTAAATTCCTTTTCTTCTAGCTCCTATTGGGAGACCCAGACAATTGGGTGTATAGCTTCTGCCTCCGGAGGCCACACAAAGTATTACACTTTAAAAAGTGTAACCCCTCCCCTCTGCCTATACACCCTCCCGTGGACCACGGGCTCCTCAGTTTTGGTGCAAAAGCAGGAAGGAGAAAACTTATAAATTGGTCTAGGGTAAATTCAATCCGAAGGATGTTCGGAGAACTGAAAACCATGAACCAAAAGAACAATTCAACATGAACATGTGTACACAAAAGAACAACAGCCCGAAGGGAACAGGGGCGGGTGCTGGGTCTCCCAATAGGAGCTAGAAGAAAAGGAATTTACGGTAAGTAAACAAAATTCCCTTCTTCTTTGTCGCTCCATTGGGAGACCCAGACAATTGGGACGTCCAAGAGCAGTCCCTGGGTGGGTAAAAGAATACCTCAATAAAAAAAGAGCCGAAAAACGGCCCCCTCTTACAGGTGGGCAACCGCCGCCTGAAGGACTCGCCTACCTAGACTGGCGTCTGCCGAAGCATAGGCATGCACTTGATAGTGCTTCGTGAAAGTGTGCAGACTAGACCACGTAGCTGCCTGACACACCTGCTGAGCCGTAGCCCGGTGCCGCAATGCCCAGGACGCACCCACGGCTCTGGTAGAATGGGCTTTCAGCCCTGAAGGAAGCGGAAGCCCAGAAGAACGGTAGGCTTCGAGAATCGGTTCCTTGATCCACCGAGCCAAGGTTGACTTGGAGGCCTGAGAGCCCTTACGCTGGCCAGCGACAAGGACAAAGAGCGTGTCTGAATGGCGCAGGGGCGCCGTGCGAGACACGTAGAGCCGGAGTGCTCTCACCAGATCCAACAAGTGCAAATCCTTTTCACATTGGTGAATTGGATTAGGGCAAAATGAAGGCAAGGAGATATCCTGATTGAGATGAAAAGGGGATACCACCTTAGGGAGAAATTCCGGGACCGGACGCAGAACCACCTTATCCTGGTGAAACACCAGGAAGGGGGCTTTGCATGACAGCGCTGCAAGCTCAGACACTCTCCGGAGTGATGTGACTGCCACTAGAAAGGCCACCTTCTGCGAAAGACGTGATAGAGAGACATCCCGCAGCGGCTCGAAAGGTGGTTTCTGAAGAGCCGTTAGCACCCTGTTAAGATCCCAGGGTTCCAGCGGACGCTTGTAAGGTGGGACTATGTGGCAAACTCCCTGCAGGAACGTGCGGACCTGCGGAAGCCTGGCTAGGCGCTTTTGAAAAAATACGGAGAGCGCCGATACTTGGCCCTTGAGAGAGCCGAGTGACAAACCCTTGTCCATTCCGGATTGAAGGAATGAAAGAAAAGTGGGTAAGGCAAACGGCCATGGAGGAAAACCGTTATCAGAGCACCAGGATAAGAAGATTTGCCAAGACCTGTAATAGATCTTGGCGGACGTTGGCTTCCTGGCCTGTCTCATGGTGGCAATGACATCCTGAGATAACCCTGAAGACGCTAGGAGCCAAGACTCAATGGCCACACAGTCAGGTTGAGGGCCACAGAATTCACATGGAAAAACGGGCCTTGTGGCAGCAAGTCTGGGCGGTATGGAAGCGCCCACGGTTGACCCACCGTGAGATGCCACAGATCCGGGTACCACGACCGCCTCGGCCAGTCTGGAGCGATGAGAATGGCGCGACGGCAGTCGGACCTGATCTTGCGTAACACTCTGGGCAGCATCGCCAGAGGAGGAAACACATAAGGCAGTCGAAACTGCGACCAATCCTGAACTAACGCGTCCGCCGCCAGAGCTCTGTGATCCTGAGACCGTGCCATGAATGCCGGGACTTTGTTGTTGTGCCGTGACGCCATGAGATCGACGTCCGGCGTCCCCCAGCGGCGACAGATCTCTCGAAACACTTCTGGGTGCAGAGACCATTCCCCCGCATCCATGCCCTGACGACTGAGAAAATCTGCTTCCCAGTTTTCTACGCCCGGGATGTGAACTGCGGAGATGGTGGAGGCTGTGGCTTCCACCCACTGCAGAATCCGCCGGACTTCCTGGAAGGCTTGACGACTGCGAGTGCCGCCTTGGTGGTTGATGTATGCGACGGCAGTGGCGTTGTCCGACTGGATACGGATCTGCCTGCCCTCCAGCCACCGATGGAAAGCCAATAGGGCTAGATACACTGCCCTTATCTCCAGAACATTGATCTGAAGGGAAGACTATCGGAGTCCAGGTTCCCTGAGCCCTGTGGTGGAGAAAAACCGCTCCCCACCCTGACAGGCTCGCGTCCGTGGTGACCACAGCCCAGGTTGGGGGTAGGAAGGATTTTCCCTGCGATAGAGAATTGGGAAGGAGCCACCACTGAAGTGACGTCTTGGTTGCAAGGGAAAGAGAGACGTTCCTGTCGAGAGAAGCCGACCTCCTGTCCCATTTGCGGAGAATGTCCCATTGGAGTGGCCGCAGATGGAATTGCGCGAACGGCACTGCCTCCATCGCTGCCACCATCTTCCCCAGGAAGTGCATGAGGCGCCTTAAGGGGTGTGACTGACTCCGAAGAAGTGATTGCACCCCTGCCTGCAGAGAAAGCTGTTTGTCCCGCGGTAGCTTGACTACCGCTGGCTGTGTATGAAACTCCATCCCGAGGTAAGTCAGTGATTGGGTCGGTGTTAACTTGGATTTCGGGAAGTTGATGATCCACCCGAACTGCTGGAGAGTCGCCAGAGCGACGGTAAGGCTTTGTTGACACGCCACCCGAGAAGGGGCCCTGACTAGGAGATCGTCTAAGTAGGGGATCACCGAGTGGCCCTGAGAGTGCAGGACCGCCACGACGGATGCCATGACTTTGGTGAAAATCCCGTGGGGCTGTCGCCAGGCCGAAAGGCAATGCCACGAACTGAAGGTGTTCGTCCCCGATGGCGAAACGCAAGAAACGATGTTCGGGTGCGATCGGCACGTGGAGATAAGCATCCTTGATGTCGATCGATGCTAGGAAGTCTCCTTGTGACATCGAGGCGATGACCGAGCGGAGAGATTCCATCCGAAACCGTCTGGTTCTCACATGTCTGTTGAGTAGCTTGAGGTCCAGAACGGGACGGAATGATCCGTCCTTTTTTGGCACCACGAACAAGTTGGAGTAAAAGCCGCGACCACGGTCCTGAAGGGGAACGGGGATCACAACTCCTTCTGTCTTCAGAGCGTCCACTGCCTGAAACAGTGCGTCGGCCTGAGCGGGGGGCGGAGAGGTTCTGAAAAAACGAGCCGCAGGACGAGAGCTGAACTCTATCCTGTAACCGTGAGACAGAATGTCTCTCACCCATCGGTCTTGAACATGTGGCCACCAGGCGTCGCCAAAGCGGGAGAGCCTGCCACCGACCGAGGATGCGGCTAGGGGAGGCCGAGAGACATGAGGAGGCCGCCTTGGAGGCAGTGCCTCCTGCGGCCTTTTGGGGGCGTGACTTGGACCGCCACGCATAGGAGTTCCTCTGGCCTTTCTCCGGCCTGCTGGACGAAGAGGATTGGGGCTTGGCGGAGGGACGAAAGGACCGAAACCTCGATTGGATCTTTCTCTGCTGAGGTCTCTTAGGTTTGGACTGGGGTAAGGAGGAGTCCTTTCCCTTGGATTCCTTAATAATCTCATCCAATCGTTCGCCAAACAAGCGGTCGCCAGAAAACGGCAAACCGGTTAAGAACCTCTTGGAGGCCGAGTCTGCCTTCCATTCGCGCAGCCACATGGCCCTGCGGACTGCCACAGAGTTAGCGGATGCAACAGCTGTATGGCTAGCAGAGTCCAGGACTGCGTTCATGGCGTAGGATGAAAAGGCTGACGCTTGAGAGGTCAAAGACGCAACTTGCGGAGCAGAATTACGTGTGACAGCATTAATCTCAGCCAGACAAGCCGAGATAGCTTGGAGTGCCCACACGGCTGCAAAGGCCGGGGCAAAAGACGCGCCCGTGGCCTCATAGATGGACTTCACCAGGAGCTCTATCTGCCTGTCAGTGGCATCCTTTAGCGATGAGCCATCTGCAACCGATACCACGGATCTAGCCGCCAATCTAGAGACTGGAGGATCCACCTTGGGACAGTGAGCCCAACCCTTAACGACTTCAGATGGGAAGGGGTAACGCGTGTCAGTGAGGCGCTTAGTAAAGCGCTTGTCCGGAACCGCTCTGGGCTTCTGGGCAGCGTCTCTGAAGTTAGAGTGATCGAAAAACGCACTGCGTGTACGTTTGGGGAACCGAAACTGGTGTTTCTCCTGCTGAGACGCCGACTCCTCTACAGTAGGAGGCGGGGGAGAGAGATCCAACACCTGGTTGATGGACGAGATAAGATCATTCACTAAGGCGTCCCCTTCAGGTGTATCAAGGTTAAGGGCGACGTCAGGGTCAGAGCCCTGAGCTGCGACGTCCGCCTCTTCCTCCAGAGAGTCCTCAAGCTGGGAACCCGAGCAGCGTGAAGAAGTCGGGGAAGATTCCCAGCGAGCCCGCTTAGCCGGTCTAGGACTGTGGTCCGGGCAGGAGTCCTCCACCTGAGACCTAGGGCCCAACCTGGGAGCGCGCTGCGGCGCGGACCGAGAGGGGCCTGGAGGCGACGATCCAACAGGGGCTGGGGCCTGTGAAAGGACCGGTCTGGACTGCAAAGCTTCTAGCAGCTTCGCAGACCATTTGTCCATAGACTGAGCCATGGATTGTGAAAGTGACTCAGAGTTTCTCAGCAAAAGAGGCGAACTCTGTCCCTGCCACCTGGACAGGGGGAGCAGGGGGGTCTACATGAGCCGAGGGGCCCACTAGTGACCGAGGCTCCGGCTGAGCAAGCGAAACAGGGGTCGAGCATTGCTCACAGTGAGGGTAGGTGGAACCCGCAGGTAACATAGCCCCACAAGAGGTACAGGCCGCAAAAAAACCCTGTGCCTTAACAGCTTTGCTCCTTGTGGACGACATGCTGTTGTCTCCTAGGAGAGTGATCACTGAGGGTATATGGGGAAAAAAGGGGTATACAGCCCGACCGAACAGATTATATATATATATATATATATATATATATATGTGTATCTATTCCGGCACCCTAGGGGGACCAGCACCGGGTGACCGGTGTGGCTTACCGACCGCTACCAAGCGGAGCGTGTCCTCCAGATTCCCTGCCTTAGGTCCCCTGGAGCTGCAGAGCTGTTCACTGAGAATCCTCCACCGGCAGAATGCCAAAAAATGGCTGCCGGAGCTCTCAGGGAAGGAGTGGAGCCGTGGGCGGCGCCAGGAAAGTGCGGTAATCTGGGGTCCCCACAGTGATCAGTGAGGGGGGAGGAAAACATGCAGGATGCTCCAGCCCTCACATCCAACGTCAGGTCGGTAATCCCGCCCTTACCCCTGACAGGCAGGCCCGGGGGCGGGATTTTTGCGTCTAGGCCGCGATGAAGCCGGGGACTAAATTTGAGACCGCGCCCGACAAGCAGGCAGGGTCGGCGCGGAAGTCCGCCGGCCTTCTCAATTCAGCAGCTGCCGCAGCTTCCGGGAAGAAAGTGCGCTCCCTGCACAGTCCCCAATGGGGACACAGAGTACCTTTGAGTTGCAGGGCCCGGTCCCTGAGGTTGAATAGACTCCGGTCCGGCAGGTTCCCACAGGGGCTGCGGAGGGAGCACGGTCCCAGTAAATGGATGACCGCTTAGGATCCCACTTCTCCCAGAGCCGCTAAGGGATGGTGAAGGAGACGGCATGTGGCTCCAGCCTTTGTACCCGCAATGGGTACTTCAACCTTAACAACACCGCCGACGTAGTGGGGTGAGAAGGGAACATGCCGGGGGCCCCGTGGGGGCCCTCTTTTCTTCCAACCGACATAACTAATATGAGAATGCATGAGTGGATGTGTGCCTCCTTCCACACAAAGCATAAAACTGAGGAGCCCGTGATCCACGGGAGGGTGTATAGGCAGAGGGGAGGGGTTACACTTTTTAAAGTGTAATACTTTGTGTGGCCTCCGGAGGCAGAAGCTATACAAGGAGGCAATATTCTTACCTTTAGCCGCTGCTGAGAAATTAGATTAGCACTTTGTTTACAGCTTGTTGCCTTGGAGACAGACCACCAGTGCTAGACAGCAGAAAAAGTGCAGTGCATACAAGCTTTTTGCTATTGATTTGAAGCTGGAAAGGATCGCAGGAGTGCGGTACCTCCTAATTCCCGCAAGCTTCAGCACAGTGCTAACAAGCCAAACAGCAGCGGTGGTCGGTCTCCTAGGAAAAACCTGTGTTAAAGTGGTTTTCCACTACTATTTGCCTCCCTTTCCTGAGTCTTAACCCTTCCTAACAATCGCTTGTCTAATATACTTGTGTTACTTGCGATGCTTCTCATCTCTGTGTGGGTCACCTTTCCTGTCACGCAGCCTCCGCTTCCCACCGTTGTCCGATTTGGGTACCAGAATTGGCCAAAATGACCAAGGATTGTCCATTATGGGGCAAGCTGCCCTTCAGTGATTGACAGGAGTCAGCGCACACATGCTCAGATGACCGATTTCACTCTCCTCTGCACGGATCCTGCCGAAGCTTTGGAGCACTGGCCCTTTCAGCTGACAAGCGCTGCTTGTAATTAGAAGGCACATCACAGCGCTTGTCAGCTGTAAGAGCCAGCGCTCCAAAGCATCAGCAGCATCCGCGCAGAGAAGTGAATTCAGTCTGAGCATGCGTGCGCAAACTACTGTCAATCACTGGGAAAAAAAAAGGGGCATTCCTTGGCAAAGACTGACAGCCAGTTCTAATGATGAGTGGCTGACAGTCCGTGCTGGTGGTGCAGTTACAGCCGCTGCGCACTATTCACTGGGCGGAGACAAACTGCGCCGGCGCTGCCCCTATGACTGGAGCCCGAACGCAACTGGGTAGAATAAAGGTAATGTCCTCCAGGCAGAGGGGCTGCCACAACAGGTTCAGAACAGATTACATACAGATTAAACCCATATCTACAAGTTATTAGCATTTTGTTCACATGACCCTTTAATAAGCAAATTGCAAAAGTGTTTGTTTTACAAGCTATGAAGATGGTAATGACCCTTTAATGGCCGATCTACACCTCTGCATACCTATAGCCAAATGTATTTATTGTTCATTTGTACTGCCATAGCTGTATAAAGCTTTGTATGGTATTATAATCCTTGCACAAAAAAAAACACGTTTACAATATTCACAGACATGGAAAAAAAACAAAACATTGGGGTGAACAGTCAGATCCCCACAATCACTGGCAGAGCTAATCTCTGTCTATTATCTGTTAAGACCCTGAATCTCTTATGATTGTGGGGTGGACACCCAGAGATTGCAGTTGGTATCCGTGTGACGCAAGTTGAAAAAGAGCAGATAGCAGTGGTGATCAACCAGGTCTATTTTGTCCTCCAGTGTCCTGACCTGCTCCTACTAGATAGCAGGAACAGAGGACCGTGGGAATGTATTGGTTAAAAGGGGTTGTTCACTACTGGGACATCCCCTTCTGATTCCACATTTCCCCCAGGTAAAATAAAAATAGCCTATACTCCCTCCCCCCCTTCCCGTGCCATTCCAGCAAGCACCGCATAAAATCATGGCTGGCTCCCCTCTTTCCTTTAAGAGAACCACTATAGGCGAAACGTGCGTTGGGGCTGTCATGACTCCTCAGGAGGTCCTCCTCATTCAATATGCTGATATTCCAGCATTGATATCCTACTGTGTGGGTTGTTTATGTGGGCAGATCTACTATGGTTAATTTAGCATACTCATTATTTCATCCCACTCTGAGATTGATGTTCTATAGTCAGCGATTCTGCTTTTGAATGTAATTGGACTTTTTTGGGGCACATCCCCTACTAGTGGGATGTATATGTATAAAATTTCTCCTTTTTTTTTACCTTTGTACTGTTTGATGTATGCTATTTTTAAAGAATTTTTCAATAAATTAAATTTTAGTTGATGGGTTACTCCATTTTTTTGGTTTGACTTTGGACACAGGAGTAATCGAGAGGATGAGCAGAGCTCACTTCCTGTTAATTAACTTAATCGTCCAATGGCAGGAAGAGGCAACCCGGTGGTGATTGTATGTGGTGCTCACTGGAACGGCGCAGGCACGTCAGAGGAGAATAGGCTTTTTTTATTTTACCTGGGGGAAACGTGGAACCAGAAAAGGTTGACCTAGTAGTGGACAACCCCTTTAAAGGGAACCTGTCACCGGATGCTTATAATACTTACCTAACGGTCGGTGCGGAGTAGACTGGTCGAATAAGCTTCTCTGTTCTCCGGGTCCCGCATCTCCTCTTTCGGCCATCTGAGCAGGGCAGGTCAAAGAGCGCCTGCGCAGGACCTCACTGTCGGCTAGTGTACATTATGTAGAACATGTCATCCACACTAGCTTCAGAAGGAGGACGAAGATGGCAAAAAGAGGAGGCGCGGGACCCGGAGAACAGAGAGGCCCATCCGAAAAGTCTGCTCCACACCAACAGTTAGGTAAGTATTATAAACATCCGGTGACAAGTTCCTTTTAACGAGTCAAGAGCGTATAATAAGGATGATAGATCTTGGGCCCAGTGTGAACAGTGACTGCAAGCGATAGTGACACTAAGCTCGATAAGAGGTAAAATGAATTTGACCCTTCCCCAAAAGCTGGTAACCAACTGAGCATCGCTGCATCGATTGCTGAAGACCATGCGATGTCAGTAGACTTTGGTGGTGGGAGACCACACATCTCAGAAGTGTAAATGTATAACATGACATCTATGTCATAATGGAAGGTCCCGTAGCCGCCGGGGGAGAACCTTGCCGCATGTACATACATGGCACACATTCACAATCCTACATCTCACACAAGACCCCTCTCCCAGTTAGAACAGAACTCACCTGCCCATCGATGACAAGATACCCAGTCTGCTTAATTATTTCTTGCAGCTTCTGGTCAATTTCAGTGCTAAAAATCAGAAAAAAAATAAATAAGAGGCCATAATGCTTCACAATAATGGAGTTCAAGGCAGAAAAAAATATTGAGCAGTAGCTGAGAATCACAGATGAGAACCGGTGGATCTATGTAGTAAAGGCAGAGTGTCTGATGGACCACCATGAGGAGACCACCGGTTTACTGACAAATCTCTACACATTAGGAATTATAATGCTCCAGTGATGTCTCCAGTGATAAACAGATTGAGATGAGCGAATCGATTTGCACGATCTTGGTGCAGAGGCCACACAAGTATTGGAGACCTACTGGCATCCCCAGATCCCCTCCTGATTAGTAGGTCTGGCCAGACGCCCACGTGATGACCCCAGGTAAATTCAACGGAGAAGGGGACAAGGATGGCGCCAGACAGGGGGTGGTTCATCGGGCTTCTGTTCAAAGGTAACACAGAGGCGGCTGCCAACCAGGGTCCGGCGAATCATGTCACTCATCTCTAGTGAAAGATAAGCAAAGCCCAAAAACTAATGCAAAGTGGCTCTCCTCCAGGAGAGGAAACCTTTACTAATGCCACCTCACTACTCTAAGTCAATGACAGACTCTATAACATGGCTGGTAATAGACAAGTCATCTACAGGTTCTGATGTGATGTCACCATGCTGTGCCTTCTCATCTTCAGATCCAGGACACGGGGGTACCTGGTACAGACACGTCCGGTTTTCCACTACGATATACTGTATTTGTACTGGTTCCTGTGTTTGGCATTTTCTTTCATGCGCTGGAGCTGTTGTTTGTGACATCTCCTACTCCATAGGTTGCTTCAATTGTGAGCTGACGTTCCTTTTTCCTCCATGCTGTACTACAAGACTTGAGATTTCTTTAACCATTCACATTTCTCCTAATTGGTGTTTTTTCATTTTCTCTTCTTTCCTATGTTGTCGGACTCTTTATTTAGTGAGGTTATCATATGCCAACAGAAGACCTTCCTTATTAGACCACCTGAGCAGTTTACTTTTGACCTTGCTGCAGTCCGTCAAGAAGTCGACATTCTCCAAGTTGGCTTGGTCCCGGTGTAAAAGGTAGGGAATAAGGCATAGATGCGCATCTCCATCTTCTTCAAAGCTTACAGATACCACACTTATACTGTATTGGAGGTATACATACAGATTTCTGCAGGGAGCGTTTCATAGAACAAGCGCTCCTTTTGAATGAGGGGCTTACAGATGGTCTTGTTAAAACTAAGGACACAAGAGTGTCCCCCGACCTGGTGTGAAGAAGGCTTGAGCACTTCCATAGCTCCGAATGCTGGACTCGTTAGTGCATATTAGCAAATATACAACAGCTCGTACCCGACCTCTCAGCTTCACCTCACTTTACGGTGAAGAAACTTACAGATTATTCTAACTGTAATTATCAATTTACAGTGAATGCAGCTAATGTCTTCATATCAGTGCTTGTTATTATAAGGACCTTCAATATCCATCTTTAAAGGGAACCTGTCAGGCCCAATATGCACCCAGAACCATGAGCAGTTCTGAGTGCATATTGCTAATCCCTGCCTAACCGTCCCTGTACACACTAGCATAGATAAAGGGATCTTTAGAAATAGTATTTCTAAACATCCTTTATGATATGCTAATGAGCGCGGGGACTAGTCGCAAGGGCGTTACTTCCCCCAACTAGTCCTCCCTCTTAGCATGTTCACACACCCACAGGGACATGCAAACATGCTATTCAATACCCATTGCCTAGCATCATCAGCTGTGACGCGAACTAGTGTGCGTTGTCACTGCTTGAGAAGGCTGGGTTTAGTGTCAGTGCGTGTGATCAGTAGTCCCGGCACTTCCGGCCATTCACAGTATGAAGCCGGGTGGACGCGTCCCGGCTTCAGAGAGGTCTAGTGCGCATGACCAGAAGTGCTGGGACTACTGATCACGCGCACTGACACTAAACCCAACGTTCTGAAGTGGTGACAGCGGACACAGGTAGGCGCGTCCATGCCAATGACATTGGGCAATGGGCATTGAATAGCATGTTCGCACACCCCTGTGGACGTACTAACATGCTAGGAGGGCGGACTAGTTGGGGGGGGGGGGGGGAATGCCATTGCGACAAGTCCCCGTAACTCATTAGCATACCATTAAGGACCTTTAGAAATACGTTTTCTAGACATCTCTTTATGTATGCTACTAGATATAGGGACTGCTCGAGGTTCTGGGTGCATATTGCACCTGACAAGTTAACTTTAAAGATAGGAACAACCCTTTAATCTCTGACAGCTCCTCACTGTCCTTCCTCCCTGCTGAGATCTCACTTGCTCAGTATAAATTGCACCTATCAGTCAGGCTGGCATGGTGAAGACTGAATGCAATGGACTCATGAGCACTTACTCTTCGAATGGGTCCGTTACACATAACTATAACACAGTTTAGCAGGCGTCACGCTTACCTCTCCAGGCTCCGCTGTGTCAGGTAGTTGGTTTGTGGCAGGCTCAGCATATTCCGTGGTCGGACTGGCAATGAAGTGTGATGGTGTGTGGGGTTGTCAGGACGAGTGTGTCCATCATTGGCTAGAGGAAGTTGTAAGGCTGCACAAAAAAGGGGTAGAGGCCGGTATGTAGAAGAAGGCGAAAGACTAGCCAACAAAGATAAGCATTGAGCAACAGCAATGTCCTCATTACCCAGTGTGTGCCACCCCCAGTGTATCCTACTTTCCCTATACTGGTGCACCCCATTAGTCCAGTTATTCTCATGCAATATACCTGTGTAAATCTTAGTACTTGCTTTTTAACCCTTTCCCACCTCCTCTCTTTGTTAGGCTCTTGTGAGCTCATGCTCCTTACAAAGCCTCCATGCTGTGTCCACACTGCATGCAACATTCCCCCTCCCATGCACAAAGACAGGTGGTAGAGCATTGCCAAGCCTGAGCAGCGGAGGGGACGGGTGACAGATCAAATGTATACGAAGGGGTCAGAATGAGGAGAGAAACATTGGAAAAGGTTAACAAAAAAACCAACGAAAAACACACAAGAAAATAGCAGTGGATGCATGTTAAGAGTGACATATGGAGGAGGAGGTTAGCTGGGCCTAGAGCAAGTGAAGAGCTGATAAAGGACGATCCGGTACCTGCTCTCTGGGATGGAGCGGGCGTGGGGCTTAGAGTGATGAGAATAACTGGGGGAAAAATACGGGAAAAAAAATAAAATCAACATAAAATACAGAGCAACCTAAGAGATAACAAGGAGACAACCGGAAAAAGGGACAGAAGACAGTAGGGTCGGGGGTGAACAGAGGGCCGAAAACATGAAAATGAGGAACGGAAGAGTATAGACTGGATGTCAAGAAAATGTCCAGTGGTAATGAAGGAAGGGAAGATACATGGAGAAGAACATTTCCCAACAGACAGGTATAACCAGCTTACGGCATATACTCAGGCAATGATATAAGTCTGACAGACGCGGCTCCAACCTCTGGCACCGTACCCAACTTCCGAGCGGAGGTCGCCCCATTTCCCTGAGAGAAGGGCACCACATCCAGGTGAAGAATGAATGGTGAGGTGGCTGCACAGGCCCTCAGTGACATCGGAGCCACTCACATGCACATCCACATCAACAGAGGGTGGATCCTCATCTACTGGTCACTTATGGCAAAGGAATACCCCTAGATTGATGGTCTCCCCAATGATGTCACCGGTACCAACAGTTTCTTTTCTACTTCAGACTAAACCTTTCTCCACACCAGTGTCCTACCCAGGTACCGAGAACCAGCGCGGGAAAAGCCATGTGATATTGGACATCACCCAAATCAGGCAGGATGACCTTATATTCAGCGTTACCAGTATCTTCCTTGACATGACAGTTAGGGGTACTTTACACACTACGACATCGCAGGTGCGATGTTGGTGGGGTCAAATCGAAAGTGACGCACATCCGGCGTCGCTGTCGACATCGCAGTATGTGAATCCTTTTACATACGATTAACGAGCGCAAAAGCGTCGTTATCGCATGATCGGTGTAGGGTCTGACATTTCCATAATTTCGCAGCTGCGGCGGTACGATCTTCCTCGTTCCAGCAGGCAGAACACATCGCTGTGTGTGAAGACGTAGGAGCGAGGAACATCTCCTTACCTGCCTCCACTGGCTATGCGGAAGGAAGGAGGTGGGCGGGATGTTTACGTCTGGTTCATCTCCGCCCCTCCGCTCCTATTGGCCACCTGCCGTGTGACGTCGCTGTAACGCCGCACTAACCGCCCCCTTAGGAAGGAGGCGGTTCGCCGGCCAGAGCGACGTCGCAGGGCAGGTGAGTGCATGTGAAGCTGCCGTAACGATAATGTTTGCTACGGCAGCAATCACAAGATATCGCTGCTGCAACGGGGGCGGGGACTATCGTGCTCAGCATCACAACATCGGCTTGCGATGTCGTAGTGTGCAACGTACCCCTTACAGTCTAATGGGGTCTCGCTGGTTACAGTATTGACTGACCTCTAGACTATTATGCATAGAGAGCAGTGTAATTTGGCCAAACAAGAATGTAGATACAAAATTGATGGAAACGCAAGCAACGACTGTACTAGTGATTCAGGCTCAATCATTAACCCCTTAACTACCACGGGCCATAACAGTACGTCCTAACATATAGTTGTCATCACCAGCGGCTGCTGCTGGTGATCCGCATACGTCAGCTCATTTGAACAGGTGACATGTGCGAGTCGCAGGCACCAGTGGATCCGCAATCCACCTGTGCCTGTTAACCCCTTAAATCGCAATGTCAAAATGTTACCACGACTTAAATCCCCGGAGCGGTAAATCTTCACTTACCCGACTCCATTGTTGGTGTCCTGACGTGATCACCGTGAGCCGATGTTTGTCATGGTAGCACAGGGTCATGTGATGACTCACTTCTGGCCAAGTGCTGCCAGTGACAAGAAGTGAGTATTTCTGGTGATCGCTGTGTAGCTGTGATCAACAGAAATGAAGTAGAGCTCAGACTGCTGATCCTTATAATCACCTACGGCCTAAGGGGTCTAGTAAAATAATATTTAAAAAAAAAATAAATAAAAAAGTAAAAAATAAAAAGTTAAAAAAAAACCTTAATAGTTGAAATCACCTCCCCTTCACCCCATTGAAAATTAAAGGGTTAGGAAAAAAAACAAAAACAAAAAACCACATTTGGTATCTCCGTGTTCAGAAATCCCCGATCTGTCAAAACATAAAATCAATTAATCTGACTTGTAAACGGCGTTGCTGGAAAAAAAAATTTCAAACGCCAAAATTACGTTTTTGGTTGCTGCAAATTTTGTGTACACTTCATTTAAAAGTACAACTCGTCCTGCAAAAAACAAGCCCCGATATGGCAAAATTGACAACAAAAATAAAAAAAAGTTACGGCTCTCGGACGTTTCGGTCTCCTTTAAACATTATCAGTAGAAAAGGATGCATGAAAAAATAAAAAAGGAGGCATACATACAGCCGGAACCCACCCATCGCTCTGTCCATCTCTGCCAGAGATTGCCAAGATCACCAAGGCTGCAGGGTCAGGTGCTTTGGATTTAATCTCATCTCTCCAATATAAAAGGTTAATGGGGGCAGTGCTGGGGGGGGGGGGGGGGGTAACTGTGCCACCTTTTATCTTTTCTAAGAATCCCATCCACAGCTAACTTTAACCCCTTTACCTGGTCTGTCCACTTTACATCACCATCATTTTTAAAATTGAATTTTTTTTTATTTTTTAAAAAGGAACTTAGAAGGGTTAAAAGTTCATCAGCAATTTCTCATCTTTGCAAGAAAAAAAAATTCCAAAAGCTTTTTTTTAGGGACACATTTGAAGTGACTTTGTGGGGCCCCAATAATGTTATTTTACACCCATATTTTGCATTTTCACAAGAGTAACAGGAGCAAATGCGCCAACCAATTTGTTGTGCAATTTCCAGAGTTCACAGGTATCCCACATGTGGTGGAAATCTACTGTTTGGGCGCACGGCAGGGCTCGGAAGGGAAGGAGCGCCATTTGACTTGTAAAGAGCAAAATTGTTTAGAAACGTTAATCGACACAATGACGTGTTTGGAGACCACCTAAGGAGCTTAAACAGAGGACCAACTCCACAATTTTGCATTTTGGAAACTAGACCCCTCAAGGAATTTATCTAGATGTTTGGTGAGCACCTTGAAATAGATCACGTTACGTGTAATGCATTGCTGTGTCACGGCAATGCATTACACCTGTCAATGCTGCACTGGCAGAAGCCTCTTAGACCATGCTCCAGACATGGTCAAACAGGCTTGCTGTAGCTAGCCGAGCTGGATTTCATCACATGGCCATGGCAAAGATCAGGCTCTTGCAATTAAGTTACGGGGGCGCTGATCAGAAGGGAGAGGGATATCGATTGTGGCATTTAGGTGACTAAACAGCCTGGTGTGGTGCAGGCACCGCTCCTGGCTGTGAGAGCTGTGTCTCAGCAGTCAAGTAAGCAAAGCTCCCGGCGGCGATCGCAAGGCCACTGCTGCTCCTGTACATATATGTCGAAGGTTGTGAAGGGGTTGTTACAAGAACAAAGTTAATTTTATAAGATCTTGGAATAATAATTTCCACAATTGGATGTGTATAAAAAAAAAAAAAAAAAAAAGCTCCTGTGCTTAGATAATCTTATATGCATGCGGGGTGTTGCATGCATGCCATCTCTTGCTAAGTGCCATCATTGCGAAGTGCTGGGCAGTTACCTCAATGGCAGTGGACTAACTTCCGTCTTCTCTCTCTCTTCACACAGGTATATAACTCTGCTTCCTGTCAAGTGAATTGTCTGTTCCCCACTGCATTGGCTGAATATGTGTTCTGGTATATAACTCTGCTTCCTGTCAAGTGAATTGTCTGTTCCCCACTGCATTGGCTGAATATGTGTTCTGGTATATAACTCTGCTTCCTGTCAAGTGAATTGTCTGTTCCCCACTGCATTGGCTGAATATGTGTTCTGGTATATAACTCTGCTTCCTGTCAAGTGAATTGTCTGTTCCCCACTGCATTGGCTGAATATGTGTTCTGGTATATAACTCTGCTTCCTGTCAAGTGAATTGTCTGTTCCCCACTGCATTGGCTGAATATGTGTTCTGGTATATAACTCTGCTTCCTGTCAAGTGAATTGTCTGTTCCCCACTGCATTGGCTGAATATGTGTTCTGGTATATAACTCTGCTTCCTGTGATGTATGCTCTGTCATTTTCATAATCTATGTAATATTCACTGATGTATGACTGTATATTCCTCTTTGTAAATGTTATCTGATGGTGGATGGTGTAAATCTGTGTAGACTGGAAGTCCGGGTGGGTGTCAAGTGTCCTGTTCCCTTTGATTCCTTAATCATCCCCTGGTGTGATCAGCATTTGTTGATTTCCCTTAACAAGCTGAGCTCCCATAATCCCCCTCACCTACCCCTCTAGTCAGCCCTATATATTTGTGTCTTTCTTAAGGGGTGCATGCATGCGGGGTGTTGCATGCATGCCATCTCTTGCTAAGTGCCATCATTGCGAAGTGCTGGGCAGTTACCTCAATGGCAGTGGACTAACTTCCGTCTTCTCTCTCTCTTCACACAGGTATATAACTCTGCTTCCTGTCAAGTGAATTGTCTGTTCCCCACTGCATTGGCTGAATATGTGTTCTGGTATATAACTCTGCTTCCTGTCAAGTGAATTGTCTGTTCCCCACTGCATTGGCTGAATATGTGTTCTGGTATATAACTCTGCTTCCTGTCAAGTGAATTGTCTGTTCCCCACTGCATTGGCTGAATATGTGTTCTGGTATATAACTCTGCTTCCTGTCAAGTGAATTGTCTGTTCCCCACTGCATTGGCTGAATATGTGTTCTGGTATATAACTCTGCTTCCTGTGATGTATGCTCTGTCATTTTCATAATCTATGTAATATTCACTGATGTATGACTGTATATTCCTCTTTGTAAATGTTATCTGATGGTGGATGGTGTAAATCTGTGTAGACTGGAAGTCCGGGTGGGTGTCAAGTGTCCTGTTCCCTTTGATTCCTTAATCATCCCCTGGTGTGATCAGCATTTGTTGATTTCCCTTAACAAGCTGAGCTCCCATAATCCCCCTCACCTACCCCTCTAGTCAGCCCTATATATTTGTGTCTTTCTTAAGGGGTGCATGCATGCGGGGTGTTGCATGCATGCCATCTCTTGCTAAGTGCCATCATTGCGAAGTGCTGGGCAGTTACCTCAATGGCAGTGGACTAACTTCCGTCTTCTCTCTCTCTTCACACAGGTATATAACTCTGCTTCCTGTCAAGTGAATTGTCTGTTCCCCACTGCATTGGCTGAATATGTGTTCTGGTATATAACTCTGCTTCCTGTCAAGTGAATTGTCTGTTCCCCACTGCATTGGCTGAATATGTGTTCTGGTATATAACTCTGCTTCCTGTCAAGTGAATTGTCTGTTCCCCACTGCATTGGCTGAATATGTGTTCTGGTATATAACTCTGCTTCCTGTCAAGTGAATTGTCTGTTCCCCACTGCATTGGCTGAATATGTGTTCTGGTATATAACTCTGCTTCCTGTCAAGTGAATTGTCTGTTCCCCACTGCATTGGCTGAATATGTGTTCTGGTATATAACTCTGCTTCCTGTCAAGTGAATTGTCTGTTCCCCACTGCATTGGCTGAATATGTGTTCTGGTATATAACTCTGCTTCCTGTCAAGTGAATTGTCTGTTCCCCACTGCATTGGCTGAATATGTGTTCTGGTATATAACTCTGCTTCCTGTGATGTATGCTCTGTCATTTTCATAATCTATGTAATATTCACTGATGTATGACTGTATATTCCTCTTTGTAAATGTTATCTGATGGTGGATGGTGTAAATCTGTGTAGACTGGAAGTCCGGGTGGGTGTCAAGTGTCCTGTTCCCTTTGATTCCTTAATCATCCCCTGGTGTGATCAGCATTTGTTGATTTCCCTTAACAAGCTGAGCTCCCATAATCCCCCTCACCTACCCCTCTAGTCAGCCCTATATATTTGTGTCTTTCTTAAGGGGTGCATGCATGCGGGGTGTTGCATGCATGCCATCTCTTGCTAAGTGCCATCATTGCGAAGTGCTGGGCAGTTACCTCAATGGCAGTGGACTAACTTCCGTCTTCTCTCTCTCTTCACACAGGTATATAACTCTGCTTCCTGTCAAGTGAATTGTCTGTTCCCCACTGCATTGGCTGAATATGTGTTCTGGTATATAACTCTGCTTCCTGTCAAGTGAATTGTCTGTTCCCCACTGCATTGGCTGAATATGTGTTCTGGTATATAACTCTGCTTCCTGTCAAGTGAATTGTCTGTTCCCCACTGCATTGGCTGAATATGTGTTCTGGTATATAACTCTGCTTCCTGTCAAGTGAATTGTCTGTTCCCCACTGCATTGGCTGAATATGTGTTCTGGTATATAACTCTGCTTCCTGTGATGTATGCTCTGTCATTTTCATAATCTATGTAATATTCACTGATGTATGACTGTATATTCCTCTTTGTAAATGTTATCTGATGGTGGATGGTGTAAATCTGTGTAGACTGGAAGTCCGGGTGGGTGTCAAGTGTCCTGTTCCCTTTGATTCCTTAATCATCCCCTGGTGTGATCAGCATTTGTTGATTTCCCTTAACAAGCTGAGCTCCCATAATCCCCCTCACCTACCCCTCTAGTCAGCCCTATATATTTGTGTCTTTCTTAAGGGGTGCATGCATGCGGGGTGTTGCATGCATGCCATCTCTTGCTAAGTGCCATCATTGCGAAGTGCTGGGCAGTTACCTCAATGGCAGTTAGTCAGGGCAGGAGTCTGCAGGTAAATTACTCTTTGACACCATCTGTTTTAACCTTAACTATTATCTCACTCTCTATCATCCTATGTGCTTTTTCTGTTCACTTTCACCGCCCTGTCCCCCCTCCATCACCACTCATCCACATCAGCCCCTCTCTCCTCCCCTCTCCTATGTACAGCTCCCAGGCTCTTTTCACCTATCTTAATAATCTGACTCAATCAAGCTCCAGGGACTTCCAAAAAAAGCCATGCCACAAGTCCAAAAACCATCTGACCTTTCTCCTTCTACTCCTACTTCTTTCAGGTGATATCTCTCCTAATCCCGGTCCACCCCAGGCTAACTGTACCCCCTCCCCCACCTCCCATAGAAACCCTGATAATATTATTAACATTCCCTGTACACCCTCGCTTCCCTCTTTTAATTGTGCTCTATGGAATCCACGGTCCGTATGTAACAAGCTTCCTTACATTCACAACCTCTTTCTCAATAACTCTCTTAACTTACTAGGCCTAACTGAAACCTGGATTCAGGATTCTGATACTACTTCCCCTGCTGCCATCTCTCATGGTGGTTTACACTTTTCCCATTCACCAAGACCTGGAAACAGACATGGTGGTGGAGTAGGCTTACTACTGTCCCCACAGTGCACTTTCCAGGTCATCCCCCCAGCTCCATCACTCTCATTCCCATCCTTTGAGGTCCACACCATCAGGCTCTTCCACCCCCTTCCCCTCAGAGTAGCTGTCATATACCGTCCACCAGGCTCACCCACCCAGTTCCTTGACCACTTTTCAGCCTGGCTGTCACACTTCATGTCCTCAGAGTTACCAACCCTGATCCTAGGAGACTTTAACATCCCCATGAACAGCCCCTCCTCCCCTTCTGCATCCCAGCTTCTATCTGTCACCACCTCCCTTGGCCTCTCACAGCTCTCATCCTCTGAGACACATGAAGATGGTAACACCCTTGACCTGGTCTTTATCCGCCTCTGCTCAATCTCTGACTTTGACAACTCACCTCTTCCCCTCTCTGACCACAACATCCTCTCCTTCAAGCTCACAAACCCTCGTCCGCCCCAGCACACTCCCACCAATCACACATTCAGAAACCTACAGGCCATCGATTCTCAGACACTTTCAGACTCTTTACACACATCACTGTCCCCTATATCCTCACTTTCCTGTCCTGATCTGGCTGTAAAGCACTACAATGACACACTCAGGACTACGCTAGACCAAGTAGCGCCCCTCACCCTCAGAAAGACCAAACACAGAGTAAAACAGCCCTGGCTCACATCACAAACTCGATTTCTCCAGCGATGCTCCAGGAGCGCCGAACGCCTATGGAGGAAAACCCGCACACCAGAAAACTTCATCCACTACAAGTTCATGTTAAGGACCTATAACTATTCCCTTCACCTCGCCAAACAGACCTACTTCACCAACCTTGTTTCCTCACTTGCCAACAATCCAAAAAAACTCTTTGACACCTTTCACTCCCTCCTCAGTCCCAAAGTACAGACCCCTGTCACAGCCCTTCATGCTGATGACCTGGCCTCGTATTTCACAGAGAAAATTAAAAACATCCGCCAAGAGATCAGCTCCCAGCCACCAAGCCCTGTGAATCCCATCCCTCCCCATATTCCATCCAGCTCACTTTCCACATTTGACCCAGTCACAGAGGAGGAAGTCTCCAGGCTCCTATCCTCCTCTCGTCCTACAACTTGCCCTACTGATCCCTTCCCCACACCTCTACTCCAGTCCCTCTCTCCGGTTGTCACCACTCACCTAACTAAAATCTTCAATCTCTCTCTCTCTTCTGGTATCTTCCCTTCCTCCCTCAAACACTCTATCATTACTCCATTATTAAAAAAACCTTCTCTCGATCCGTCCTGCACAAGCAACTACAGACCAGTCTCCAATCTCTCCTTCATCTCTAAACTCTTGGAGCGCCTGGTCTACTCTCGCCTCACCCGCTACCTCTCCTCTCACTCTCTTCTAGATCCTTTACAGTCTGGCTTCCGCCCTCTACACTCAACAGAAACTGCCCTTGTCAAAGTGACCAATGACCTATTGACAGCAAAACGTAACGGTGACCACTCTCTGCTTATTCTTCTTGACCTTTCTGCTGCCTTTGACACTGTTGACCACCATCTCCTTCTCTCTATGCTCCACTCTATCGGCCTAAAGGACACTGTGCTCTCCTGGTTCTCGTCCTATCTTTCTGGCCGCTCATTCAGTGTATCATTTGCTGGCTCCACATCTTCTCCTCTTCCTCTCACTGTTGGGGTCCCTCAAGGTTCAGTCCTTGGCCCTCTTCTTTTCTCCCTCTACACTGCCCCAATTGGTCAGACCATCAGCAGATTTGGCTTTCAGTACCATCTTTATGCTGATGACACACAGCTATACACCTCCTCCCCTGAGCTCACCCCCGCTGTACTACAGAACACCAGTGACTGCCTGACTGCAGTTTGCAATGTCATGTCTGCTCTCTATCTGAAACTTAACCTTTCCAAAACTGAACTTCTTCTTTTCCCTCCATCTTCCAACTTTCCTCAACCTGACATCTCCCTCTCTGTGTGTGGCACAACGATAAGTCCTAGGCCGCAAGCCCGCTGCCTGGGGGTTATACTTGACACTGATCTCTCCTTCACCTCCCACATACAATCTCTTGCCCGCACCTGCCGCTTGCACCTCAAGAACATCTCTAGAATCCGCCCCTTTCTCACAATGGAAACGACAAAAACCCTCACCGTGGCCCTGATCCACTCTCGCTTGGACTACTGTAACTCTCTATTAATTGGTCTCCCCCTAACTAGACTCTCTCCTCTACAGTCAATCCTTAATGCAGCAGCCAGGGTCATCTATCTGGCTAACCGCTACTCGGATGCCTCTGCTCTGTGCCAGTCATTGCACTGGCTGCCCATATATCATAGGATCCAATTCAAACTGCTTGTTCTCACCCACAAAGCTCTCCACAGTGCGGCACCCCCCTACATCTCCACCCTCCTCTCTGTCTATCACCCCACCCGTTCTCTACGCTCTGCAAGCGACTTTCGACTAACATCCACACTAATTCGAACCTCCCACTCCCGGATCCAAGACTTCTTCCGAGCTGCACCAACCCTCTGGAACGCTCTACCCCAAGAAGTTAGGACAAATCACAACTTACTCAGCTTCAGACGCACCCTAAAGACACATCTTTTTAGGGCGGCCTATCACACTCCCTAATCAGATTCGATTCACATAGTCCCTCTACAACCTCTCACAACATAGCTCCACATCAAACTCCATGGCACCCAAAGGCATCTCAAGGCTCGGGCCCACTGGTCCAGGAAACCATTATCCAGCCCCATTTCCGTGAGATGGTTGGATTGTCATTGTAAATAAGCACTTGAACCTTGCCTCTCCCCCCATCTCATTGTAGATTGTAAGCTCTCACGAGCAGGGTTGTATTTTTTTCCCCTCTAAATATTGTATTTCTATAACTGTTACTTGTTTGTATATGATCCTCCTGAATTGTAAAGCGCTACGGAATATGTTGGCGCTATAGAAATAAAGATTATTATTATTATTATTATATACAGAGGATACGTAAAGTATTCAGACCCCTTTAAATTTTTCACTGTCTCATTGCAGCCATTTGGTAAACTCAAAAAAGGTTTTTTTTCTCATTACTGTACTCTCTGCACCCCATCCCCCCATCTTGACAGAAAGAAATGTAGAAAATTTTGCAAATTTATTAAACAAGAAAAACTGAAATATCACATGGTCATAAGTATTAAGCCCCTTTTCTCAGACACTCATATTTAGGTCACATGCTGTCCATTTCCTTGTGATCCTCCTTGAGATGGTTTTACTCCTTCATTAGAGTCCAGCTGTGTTTAATGAAACTGATAGGACTTGATTTGGAAAGGCGCACACCTGTCTATATAAGACCTCACAGCGCATGTCAGATCAAATGAGAATCATGAGGTCAAAGGAACTGCCCAAGGAGCTCAGAGACAGAATTGTGGCAAGGCACAGATCTGGCCAAGGTTACAAAATAATTTCTGCAGGACTCAAGGTTCCTAAGAGCACAGTGGCCTCCACAATCCTTAAATGGAAGAAGTTTGGGACCACCAGAACTCTTCCTAGACCTGGCTGTCTAGCTACACTGAGCAATCGTGGGAGAAGAGCCTTGGTGAGAGAGATGAAGAACCCCAAGATCACTGTGGCTGAGCTCCAGAGATGCAGTAGGGAGATGGAAGAAAGTTTCACAAAGTCGACTATTACTGCAGACCTCCTCCAGTCAGGCCTTTATGGCAGAGTGGCCCGACGGAAGCCTCTCCTCAGTGCAAGACATATGAAAGCCTGCATAGAGTTTGCAAAAACACACATGAAGGACTCCCAGACTATGAGAAATAAGATTCTCTGGTCTGATGAGATGAAGATAGAACTCTTTGGTGACAAATCTAAGCGGTATGTGTGGAGAAAACCAGGCACTGCTCATCACCTGCCCAATACAATCCCAACAGTGAAGCATGGTGGTGGCAGCATCATGCTATGGGGGCGTTTTTCAGTTGCAGGGACAGGATGACTGGTTGCAATTGAAGGAAAGATGAATACAGCCAAATACAGATATATCCTGGAAGAAAACCTCTTCCAGACTGCTCTGGACCTCAGACTTGGCCGAAGGTTCACCTTACAACAAGGCAATGAACCTAAGCACACAGCTAAAATAACAAAGGAGTGGCTTCAGAACAACTCTGTGACCATTCTTGACTAGCTCAGCCAGAGCCCTGATCTAAACCCAACTGAGCATCTCTGGAGAGACCTGAAAATGGCGTCCACCAACGTTCACCATTAAACCTGACGGAACTGGAGAGGATCTGCAAGGAAGAATGGCAGAGGATCCGCAAATCCAGGGTGAAAAACTTGTTGCATCATTCCCAAGAAGACTCATTGCTGTACTACCTCAAAAGGAAGATGCTTATAAATACTGAGCAAAGGGGCTGAATACTTATGACCATGTGATATTTCAGTTTTTCTTGTTTAATAAATTTGCAAAAAATTTCTATATTTTTTTCTGGGAAGATGGGGGATGGGGTGCAGCGTACATTAATGAGAAAAAAAATGAACTTTTTAGAATTTACCAAAATGGTTGCAATGAAACAGAGTGAACAATTAAAAGGGGTGTGAATACTTTCCATACCCACTTTATTTACATGTGATTGGCTCATTCTGAACACAACTACATGCCCAATTATAAGAGGGCATTCATACTTGCATAACTACATTATTTTAGTTTTGTTAGGGTTCTTTTCCCTCTCAAAATTATTTGTTTCTTTCTCAATGTATTTCTACAAATACTAGGTGGAAATAGTTCTGAAAGGATTCCTCTCGGTATGACTTTTTACATGACAAAAACCTGACATTTTATTCTGAAGAGGAACAAAGATCAGAAAGATTCAAACGAAGACTCCTTCTGCAGCGACCCTATGCCCCAGGGGAAGGCAAGTACAAATATGTATCGACAGAAATAAGGATGTACGTACAACTGAAGAACGCTCTAGGGCGCTGATTCCAAGCCAAGTACCCAGAACTATAAATCACTTCAAAGTACCCCCCCCCCCCAAGGCTATGATCGTAGTTTATTCGGTTTATGAAAAGCTCAGCATTAGGATAGTGATATCCCCCTAGACATGGCATGGAGGGTTGGTGTAAATTGATTTGCAGGCCCCGATCCGGTGGTCTGGTCACTAATCTGTGGCCGGTGGATTGGAGCCCCAAAAACTGGCCAACCTGCCTGCATCTGCAAACTCTCTTGATTAGCTGGCCTTTCGCGACATCAGTTGTGCGCCACTCCACAACAACGGATTACACCAGGCCGGCTAATCAAAAGACTGGTAGCGGATGCAATCTGGTAGGAGGCTACAGATTACTGGGTCCAGTAAATCGATTGACACCAACTCTGATCTAGCCGTAGAGGTCTAAGTGCCATAGGTTAAAAATCCAGTCTCTTAAGGCTAAGTTCACACTTCCGTTGTTTTGCATCAGTCACAATCCGTAGCCTTGAGGAATTACGGTATCCTGCAAAATATTTCGCAGGAATCCTGTTTTTCCCCATAGGCTTCTATTAGTGACGGATTGTGACTGATGATGCTGCGTCGTGGTCAGTCGTTTTTTAACTGACTGCCGGGCGGGAGCAACGCAGCCTGTAACGTTTTTTGAGTAGCGCGATCCGTAGGATTTCGCTGCGCATGTGCTCTCTGGCTCCCCGCCCCCGTAACCAGGATAAACATCGGGTAACCAAGCAATGTGCTTTGGTTAGTTACCCGATATTTACAGTGGTTATGGGGGTGGGGAGCCCGCGCTAAGCGGTGTATGGTGGTAACCAAGATAAATATCGGGTAACCAAGCAAAAAGTGCTTTGCTTTTAGTTACCCGATATTTACCCTGGATACAGTGTGCAAGGAGGCCGACACTTCCCCACTCAGCTCCGCCCCCTCCTGCACTCCGCATGTGTACACACACACACACACACACACTCACTCACTTGTCCCCAGCCCTGCAGTCCCCGCGGCACTGACGTCCTCAGCTCCACAGCCCCGCTCGGCTCTGCCCCCTCGCG
This sequence comes from Anomaloglossus baeobatrachus, assembly GCF_048569485.1. NCBI lineage: Eukaryota > Metazoa > Chordata > Amphibia > Anura > Aromobatidae > Anomaloglossus > Anomaloglossus baeobatrachus. The sequence continues at coordinate 626,436,786 of NC_134356.1, read as the reverse complement.
CTCCGCCCCCTCCCGCACTCCGCATGTACACACGCATGTAGACACACACATACACACACTCACTCACCTGTCCCCAGCCATGCAGACCGCGGCACTGACGTCTTCAGCCCCGCCCCCAAACTCCGCCCCGCCCTCCCGAACGCCGCCCCCCCTCGAACTCCGCCCCACCCCAACACAACGGAGTCCGACAAAGAAATTCTTTTCTTTGTCACCTTTGTCATCCGTTGTACAACGCATCAGTCACATGCGTCAAGCAACGCATGTGACTGATGCAAAACAACGGAAGTGTGAACTTAGCCTTAGGCATCTATTAATTTATGGCATTTTCCTTCCACTCAATTAAATGGAGAAATCATACAAGGCATTTTTGTGGTTTGAAAAGCCATAAGATGTGCCATGTCATGAGTGGAAGGTTAGGCTACTTTCACACATCAGTTTTTTGGCATCAGGCACAATCCAGCGTGTGCCTGATACAACGGATCTGACTCAGAATATAAAAAAAACGGATGAGCTGGATCTTTTTTTTTACGGATCCGGTATACCGGATCCGTCAAAAAACGGATCCGGCGCATTCTTTTCGTCCGTTTTTTTTTTTTTTTTTTTACAATAAATTGGAGCATGCGCAGTTTAAAAAAAACGGATCCCGCGTTCGCATCCGTTTTTGCCGCATTACGCCGGATCCGGTGTCCATAGGCTTCCATTGTAAATCACGCCATATTGCGCCGGATCCAGTGCGATGTGTTTTTTTGTCAGAGACAAAAAAAACGTTACAAGAGACGTTGCATCCAGCCGCCGCATTAGCCAATTACGCCGGATCTGGCAAAAGCTGGATGCAACACAATGCCATCCAGCACAATCCGGAGCTAATACAAATCAATGGGGATAAAACGGATGCGGTGCCAGATCAGTTTTATCCGTTTTTTTTTCCAGATTGTGCCTGATGGAAAAAAAAACTGATTTGTGAAAGTAGCCTTATACAGAATGAGTGAGCTGTACACATCACAAGCTGGAATGATACACCGAGCTGGAGAAAACCTGTAATCGTCATCCTGCCATTCACAGCCAATGATCGCTCCCCTTTTCCATGGGGTTGGTGATGGGAGGGACTAGGTATTGACTAGTGGTGGATGGCACGGTCAGCAATGGCAAGGCCAGGTTAGACAGTATCTTCTTGAATACCAAACATTTACCACCAATATTCTCTTGGGATGAATAAGATCAAAAGGGCCCGATTACGGGTCAGTACAAAATAAAGCAATAATACCGAAGTGTAGTCTCCCGCTATCCAAACATCTGTACTGAAATAATGGCGTGTGTGTGTGTGGATGGAGGACAGCTTACATATGTCCATACCAAAAAAGCCCCAACCATTTTAGATTTACTAAGCTACATTCAATTCTTGGAGACGTCGGGATCCATACGATTCTGTCTTCCAGGCCAAGAACTGTTCTCTATAAAGTTCTCTAAAGCTGTAGGGCAAAATCTTTTCATCATAATACACTCTAGGATGTGCTCGGGCCCACTACTCTTCTGGAAAAAAAAACGGGTCTATCACTGAAGGTGCAACAAGTGGTCACCTCAACGAGGACTCTACTGCTTGTCCACCAGGAAGCCAACACCAAGAAGGCAGTGAAGACACAGTAAAAAAAGACCTAAACCATATCAACTTCCCCAATTTGTGGTTCTTCAACCACATCCCAAATACCAGAGACGTAGGAACTCAGGTTGCACTCAAATACAGCCATGATTTTTATGGCCCTGGCCAGTACACATAAGCCAATATATAGGATTTAAGTACCAAACGTCAAAACGCTTTGAATGCACCACAGAACATCTCAATTAATCCACCAAACTCATGAGCTATGGCGGCAACCAGATTCCGTACAACATGACCCCAGACAATATTTGGTTTAAATGGACTCCAAGTACAGATGTTCGGTGCATCTTGGTGGGGCTAATCATTGAAGTGCACCTTCTCATTTGCTTGTTTTCCCTCCACCGCCCTCCACCTTTTCTTTGATTGATGACCCTTGCGTCAAAAAGGCGGAGATAGATGGAAAATAAGCTGGTGAGAAGGTGAGCTGATTTGTTTGCCCATGACGTGGTGCACCTTTACTTAGTTTGAACAGTCATTCTTTGCTCTAAGTCCCTTTAGGTGGGCCAGGGGCTGAAGTAACATTACGGAGAAATTGGGCACATGATGTCTTTTTCAGGTGGACTCTACCTGGAACTTGCCTGAAAAAGTGCTCAATAAACATTAAGAATTAACATATAGTACAGACCAAAAGTTTGGACACACCTTCTCATCTCTAGAACAACTGTTAAGAGGAGACTTTGTGCAGCAAGCCTTCATGGTAAAATAGCTGCTAGGAAACCACTGCTAAGGACAGGCAACAAGCAGAAGAGACTTGTTTGGGCTAAAGAACACAAGGAATGGACATTAGACCAGTGGAAATCTGTGCTTTGGTCTGATGAGTCCAAATTTCAGATCTTTGGATCCAACCACCGTGTCTTTGTAGAAAAGGTGAACGGATGAACTCTACATGGCTGGTTCCCACCGTGAAGCATGGAGGAGGAGGTGTGATGGTGTGGGGGTGCTTTGCTGGTGACACTGTTGGGGATTTATTCAAAATTGAAGGTATACTAAACCAGCATGGCTACCACAGCATCTTGCAGCGGTGTGCTATTACATCCGGTTTGCGTTTAGTTGGACCATCATTTATTTTTCAACAGGAAAATGACCCCAAACACACCTCCAGGCTGTGTAAGGGCTATTTGACTAAGAAGGAGAGTGATGGGGGGCTACGCCAGATGACCTGGTCTCCACAGTCACCAGACCTGAACCCAATCGAGATGATTTGGGGTGAGCTGGACTGCAGAGTGAAGGCAAAAGGGCCAACAAGTGCTAAGCATCTCTGGGAACTCCTTCAAGACTGTTGGAAAACTATTTCTGGTGACTACCTCTTGAAACTCATCAAGAGAATGCCAAGAGTGTGCAAAGCAGTAATCAAAGCAAAAGGTGGCTAGTTTGAAGAACCTAGAATATAAGACATATTTTCACTTTCACACTAAGTATTTCATTCCACATGTTTTAACTCATAGTTTTGATGCCTTCAATGTGAATTTACGAGTTTCAGAGTCATGAATGTAAAGAAAACTCTTTGAATGAGAAGGTGTGTCCAAACTTATTATCTGTACAGTGTGTCCAAACTTTTTATCTGTACTGTATATGCAGTAATGTAAAAACTACTTGCTGTGCTCATGTCTTGTATGATTTCGTATAACCTCATCAGACTTCAAAAGCCGTGAAGAGGCTAAAAGTGACCGAAGTATTTTTCAAGTGGCTTCTGCTTGGAAGCGGCTACTATTATATATACACGATGGTTCGTCGGCATCTAATAGACGCCAAGTGTGCATTACCGAAAGGGAAAACGGTAGATGGTGGCCGATAATCTTATGGTCTGTAAAGCGTTGATCAATTACATATAAGCAGATCAGCACGTGTTCACACAAGCCGACAAAAACGGATGGGAACTGAATGATCATTAAAGGGAACCTGTCACCAGGTGTTTCCCTCATGAGCTGCGGCCACCACCACTGAGCCCTTATATACAGTACAGACTACAGTATAGAAGAGTCCAGGCCGCTGTGTAGAATGTAAAAAAAAAAAAAATAATAATCACATTTATAATACAGACTCGAGGCGTGGCCTGGCAATGGAGGAGTGAGGACGCTAAAAAACCTTGCTCCCGCGCCTGAACTGCCCCTGAGCCCTATTAATCATACCCACCCAGCATTATAGACGTAAATGCCGGCTAAAAAGAAGGGGACCGGCGGGGGGACGCTGACAGACTCTCCTGTGCCTCCCTCAGAAAGCATTGCAAGGTTCCTAAGGAGCTCAGCGGGACAGGGCCTGACGCAGACTGACCCCTTCATGGCGGCCGCTGAAGTGTCTGGGGGTTCTTCCATGCCCCATCACTGCCAGATGGAACGTGCCCAGGGATCCTCCTGGAGAGATGGGAGCCCCCACAAGCCGAACGGAACACAGCGAGCAGAGGAAGGAGCAGACGGGGGACTGCTGCATCAGGGTGCCCCCTCCTTACCTGACATGGCGGCGGTCGCTCGTGGAAAGCATGCTCCCCACAGCAGCAGAGAGACGGAGGACATCGCAGACACGGCAGCTACTGAACCAGGAATGCAGGCAGAGGGTAAGAAGTGTCAGACATCCCCACAGCCGCAGCAGAGATTATCGGTAACAGCAGCGCCTGTAGCCCTCTCAGAAAATAGGCGGGAATTTCAACACCTCAGCCCCACTGATAACACACTCTCATATGCTGCTGTGTGTGCGCTCCCTAACAACCTGAACGCTGCTGGTCAACATGAGGCTGCAGACACTGTGACTCTTATGCCTGCTCCTGATAACTCCTCATTGTCCCTGAATAATCAGCTCCTCGGGCAGTCAGAGATAAGATCCCCCTCAGTACATATGTCAGTGTCAACATCAAAAAGCAGTGCACTGACAGTGGAGACTCCCTCCTCCCCAGAAAAAGGCTTGACCCCTGCTGTATTTAGATCTTCACCATCTGTCTCAGGGGATGGGGATATACAGGAGGGAACGCAAGAGGACTGTGTGTGGGATGACCTTAAAGCCAGAATAAGGACCATCCCCACTAGAGAGGAAATGGAAAACTACATCTCCAGACTAGAAGCCTCTTACAGAGCAGAATCGGCCTCAATCAGGGGGGAAGTGCAACAATTGTCAGAACGGGTGACGGCGTCTGAATCCTGCACTACATCTATCTCAATGCAACTGAAGGCACAGGCAACAGCATTATCTACACAAGCCCAACAGATAGAACATTTAACAGATCTGCTTGATGAGTTGGAAAACAGAGGAAGGCGAAATAACATTAGGGTAAGGGGCATCCCAGAAACCCTCGCCCCCCAAGATATAGATGAGTCACTGCGGCATCTTTTTAATTCTATATTGGGCCTTCCACGGGACTCCCGTTTGGAATTAGACAGGGCACACAGATCTCTGGGCCCTAAACCAGTTGAAGGTTCTAGTCCACGGGACATAATATGCAAAGTTCATAAATACAAGATAAAAGATGAAATCCTGAGAAAGGCACGGCAGAAAGATCCCATTTTATTCAAGAACACGCCGATTCATTTGCTGCAGGACCTATCTCGGCACACATTACAAAAGCGCAGGGTTCTAAGGCCTTTATTAGATGCCCTGAGACAGAGAAACATCCTCTACTCATGGGGTTTCCCCTTTAAATTGCAAGTCCGACATGGCGGTTCCTCACATGCGATACAGTCTCCAAGGGATATCCCGGATTTCTGTGTGGCCCTTGGGATACCCGTGGTGCATATCAATGCTTCAGAATGGCCATACGTCCACGGAGTTCCAGGAGTGGAGGCACAGGCTCCTCGGTCGCAGCGGGTCCGTAAGAGAGATCGGGGCCCGCGGCGGCGGAGTGGAGTAAAGACTGGAGCACCATCACCAAGTGGAGACTGAGAGTCCCTGGACTGCCTCAAATGGGATCCACTGAAATGTGGGGAGAGAATGATGGTTTTGCCATTTAGGGCACTTTGGTCTGTGCAGGCGTTGTCACCATTATTTCTAATGATGGGATTGATAATTTTGACTCCATATCTATATAGAGTTTATGGTGTTTTAGGATTGATGGGTTGGGTACATTAAAGTTCACATATATAATTGAGTTGGGCCGGGGGCCGGTCCGGCGGGGAGCATGCCTCCCTTGAAAGTTCACGTTCCCTTGGGGCTCTACACGCTGCAGGCAGGTGTAGAACACATTGGCCCCCAATTGTTCACGGTTAACCTTTGCTCACTCTAAGAGTAAAATTTCATAGACAGGTTATTTGTATAACTAGTCCTTTGTTTGGTATTGTGATTCCTCGAATCTTCTACATCTTCCCTTTTTCTCTTGTATTCCTGAAGTAACCCTTCCCCCTCTCTCACCCCCCCCTTTTTTTTTTTTTTTTTTTTTTCTTTTTTCTCTCTCTTCTTTCTCTCTTCTTTTTCTTTTTCTTTTCCTCTCCTCCTTCTCTCTCCCCGTTCTCTCCTTCCCCTTTTTTATCTTTGTCCACTTCTCTTTGTCTCCCTTCCCCTATCTTTCCCGGATCCCTTCACGCTCTCTAAAGCCCCTGGACCAACATGACCACCCTCAACTTTAGCTCTATTAACATAAGGGGGTTTAATACCCCTCAAAAGCGTTCACAGGTCCTGTATTCTATGCACAAAAAAAAGGTTCAGATTCTTCTATTACAGGAGACGCATTTCAAGAAGGATCATGTACCCATACTACGAGATAGATTTTATCCAGTATGGTTTCACAGCGTTAACCCAGAGGCCAGATCTAAAGGAGTATCGATTGCACTTCATAAACACTTAGTGCACACCATAGTCGACTCCTGTATAGACGAGCATGGTCGCTATATATTTCTTAAACTGAAGGTCGCAAATTCGATGTTTACAATCGCAAACTGGTACCTACCTAACACTAATCAGATTTCTACCTGTAGGGCCCTTCTGACGCAGCTATCTGATTTTGCAGAGGGGACATTGGTGGTTGGCGGTGACTTCAATTTTACTCTAGACCCAGCCATGGACTCCTCCTCTGGACGCAGCAGTGTCCGCACTAAGGAACTTAGTGCCCTAAAGCGGACTTTTCACGCCCTCCGACTGATTGATGTATGGAGAATCCTAAATCCCCAAGGTAAGGACTACACATATTATTCCCCACCACACAACTCATACAGCAGGATAGACCTTTTTCTGGTAAGCCACGGAGCGTTGGCTTGGCATCCCATTACAGAGATAGGGGAAATTTTTTGGTCCGACCATGCCCCAGTCTACCTCTCCCTTCAGGTACCCTCCCTCCCCCAGCGCTCATGGACCTGGAAGTTAAACAACAATTTACTTAAAGACAATCTCTGCCTAACGGAGTTGAGAGATTCAATCGACTCCTTCACGCAAGTCCATAGTTCTGACCCAACTTCTCAGCCTACCCAATGGGAGACCTTGAAGTGTGTCTTACGTGGAATACTGATTAAGCACGGCTCTAGGATCAAGAGGGAAAGAGCTGAAGAGATTGATAACTTGTTAACACAGATCCATGAGCTGGAAAATACACATAAACTGACACGTACCCCCACAGTTCTGGCTGACCTCGTCCTTAAACGAACTAACCTAAAAACCCTATTGGACCAGAAATTTCTCTATCATAGAGAGAGAGTCAAACATTTTTATTATAATTCATCTGACAAATGTGGTCGTCCTTTGGCACGGCTGCTGCATCCCCGGGCCAACACCTCATACATTTCATGCATCAACACCAAAGGAGACAAAACATATGATCCAACAGAGATCCTGGAGGTCTTTCGGTCCTACTACAAAGACCTATATAATATTAAAGGGCAATATGCGGAGCTCCCACCTGCTGACCTGGCAGATAGAATCGGGAGATATATACAAGAGACAGCCTTGCCTTCCCTAGATAGCAATGTTATAGAGATCCTGGAGGAGGATATATCAGAATCCGAAATCTGTAACGCAATTCAAATTACTCCCTCAGGTAAATCCCCTGGCCCCGATGGGTTCACCCCGGCTTTTTACAGATTGCTTAAGGATCAATTAGCCCCGATAATGGCCAAAACATTTAATTCTATTGATGAAGACACAAGGCTAACCCCTCAGTCTCTGGAAGCACACATTAGCGTGATCCCCAAACCGGGGAAAGACCCATTATTAGCTGCAAGCTATCGCCCTATCTCATTATTAAACGTGGACCTAAAACTCTACTCTAAGATTTTGGCTGATAGATTGTCCCCTTTCCTGCCCTCCGTTATTAACACAGACCAAGTGGGGTTTGTCAAAGGCCGTGAAGCAAGAGACAATACAATTAAAACCTTGTCTCTTATTGCTAAAGCTAAAAACAACTCGATCCCGCTGGGTCTCCTAGCCATCGATGCTGAGAAAGCCTTTGACAGAGTCCATTTGGGATTTCTGAGGGCAGCATTGGGTCAGTTGGGACTGGGACCCCGATTTATACAGAAAATTGGCGCTTTATATGACAACCCAACCGCTAAGGTCAGGGTTAACGGGGCTTTATCCTCCTCCTTTGCTGTACGAAACGGGACCAGACAAGGCTGCCCCTTATCTCCGCTTTTGTATGTAGTCATCATGGAACACTTAGCTAACGCTCTCAGGGGGAATAGTAATATCAAAGGACTCAAGATCGGGGATGCCCATCATAAAATTGCATTATATGCAGATGATCTCCTGTTATACATCTCTCAACCTCATATATCGATCCCGTCTATAATGAAGGAATTCGAACGATTTGGCCTCCTTAGTAACTTTAAAGTTAATCTATCAAAATCAGAAGCATTAAATATCTCTTTGACCCAAACTGAAGTTTCCCGGGCAATGTCTAACTTCCCATTCAAATGGAGACCTTCGGCCATTAAATATTTGGGTATTTCAATCCCAGCGGACCTCTCCAAACTATATACACTTAATCACTTACCACTACTAGAAGGTACAATAAAGAACTTAAAGTCTTACGGGGGACTGAAATTGTCTTGGATGGGCAGGATGAATGTAATTAAAATGGATATCCTGCCACGCTTTTTGTACTACTTTCAAACCATCCCCATTTCTCCTCCCAGTAGTTTTTTTCGTACCCTTCAATCTGCTATTATCCGATTCATATGGGGTAAAATTAAACCAAGAATCAACTTACGCACTCTTACCCTTCCAAGGGAGTGTGGAGGAGCAGGCCTTCCTAACTTCAGAGTCTACATGCAGGCTGCAGCCTTGACCCGTATATTAGACTGGCATTTCAACAGTGACTCTAAGCAATGGATACGGGTAGAGCAAGAAGGACTGGAGATCCCTCTTAAACACCTCCCTTGGATACCTCCTTCAGATCTTTCTAACGTGGGGATACTTTCAAATTTTATCAAAGAAACGCTCAAAGTTAGTCACATAGTATCCAAAAAAATGTCGCCTCCACAGTCAGTTAGTCCCCTCGCTTCCTTATTCTATACTCCATCATTTCACCCTGGATATAAACAGAGAAGCTACTTCGGATGGAGGGCGGAGGAAGACATCCGCTTGGGGCACATACTGATTGATGGTAAATTACCCTCATTCCAAACCTTTCGGACACAGCTTCCGTCTAGAGGTTCACAATGGTTAGAGTTTCTCCAACTACGGGCATTTGTCTCTCCGGGGAGAACAGTTGATCGAGTCCGAGGCACTTGTAGTGCCTTTGAGGAACTGTTTACTAAAAACATCCCGCCTGAACACACAATCTCCCTTCTGTACGGTATTCTTATCAGAGTTGGGGTCTCAGGCAAACGAGGCTACCAATTAGCTTGGGAAAAGGAGCTGAAGCAACACTTCTCTCCCGATGAGTGGAAGAAATGTTTCTTATTTACTCATAAATTGTCAGTCACGTGCTCTGCAGGGGAGAAAAATTTTAAGATTTTGACACGTTGGTACCAGTTTCCGTCAAAACTACATATTATATTCCCTTCAGTATCTGCGATGTGCTGGAGATGTGGGCAAGATGTCGGTACCATGACACATATCTGGTGGGAGTGTGATGGATTAAAACAGTTTTGGGGAAAGGTTCTTGCTAATTATCAGCTTATAACTGGGAAAGCAGTGAATAACTGCCCCAAGATAGTCCTCCTCTCTATGTTACCACACTCAATCGCTTATCATAAGAGAGACATACTCCGCTTCTGCCTGGCGGCGGCGCGCTCCGTCATACCTAGGTACTGGAAGTCCTCCACGATACCTCCCATCTCAGAGTGGTACTCTGAAATGGCAAACATATGTAGGATGGAGGAGCTCTCTGCCGACATTGCGGGCACTAGGGACAAATTTTGCAGGACCTGGGGAGAATGGATCTTATTTAAGGACTCTCCAGATTTTGTTAAACTGTTTTGACGGAGCCATAACATCTTATTAGATCGGTGGAGTACAGCATGGTCAGGGATGAACCGGACAAGAATGTAGGACCACCTGATTCTCAGATGACAGTGAGCGCCTCTCCCCCACCCTAATCTAATCAAATCAAACTACCCAACATTTCCCTTTTGTGTCTGCCTTCGTCTTCCCAGCTTACTCACGCTGCTACCTACCTCTCCCCCACTTCCCCTTCTAATTCCCTCCCTTCTCCCCCCTTTCTTTCCTTTTTTTCTTCTCTCTCTCTCTCTCTCTTCTCTTCTCCTTCCCTTTTCCTGAGATCTCGTTGGAATCCAATTTGAAGAGGTCTATTGAGGACTATAGATGTAAAGTGTTCATTATCCGGTCAAATTGAGATCGAGACAGATTGAGAAAACATGATTTCTTTACTATGCAATTTATAAAAAGTTTGACATGTCAGTCATTCAGTTTTTCATGATGTATATGTATAATATGATATGTTTACAATAAAAATAGATTGAACATATAATACAGACTCAGGGGAAGGCTGGGCCAATGGGTGTCGCTGCTCTCGGTCCAGCGTCTTCTCCATTTTAGGCGATTGCCATCCCCCTGCAAAGCACGACGCGTCCTGCATCATCCACACAGAGGCCTCCATTGCGCTCTTGCGTATGCGCACTTTAATCTGCCTTACCGAGGCCAGATCGATTAACTGTAGTGCACATGCGCAGGCGGTCTCTGACCTTTCTTCACGCCTGCGCATTACAGTACTTTGATCTGTCCTCAGCTGGGCAAATCAAAGTGCACCTGCGCAGGAGCACAATGGAGACCTATGTGTGAACGACGCTGGACACGTCTTCCACACGGGGCTGGGCAGGAGGATAGTGACTGCACAAGATAGGGGAGGTGCCGGACCAAGAGCAGCAACATCCATCGGACCGGACCACCCCCTAGGTTAGTATTATAAAGGGTTTTTTTTCGTTCAACATAGTGGCCTGGGCTCTTATATACAGTATTCTGGAATGCTGTATATAAAAGCTCACTAATGGTGGCCGCAGCTTATAGGGGACAATCCTGGTGACAGGTTCCCTTTAATGCGCTCGTTCTGTTCCCATACAGTCATCATTTGAATATACCACGGGTATAGTGCTATCATTAGTGGGAAAAAAAAAAGCCTCCATGTGTATAGAACCCTGGACAACCACTTTCGCATAGAGATTCACAGAAAGATCTCTATTAGGCCAAGTTCACACCAGCGTATTAAAAACCCCAAAAACATCTGACCTTCATCCACAAAAGAGCAGACATTTTTCATCTGGGTACAGTCTGTTATACAACACAAGTTATTAAAATTTGCAAGACCAAATACAGTTTCCTTGGTCAATAATGACAATATATCTGGACCAATCAGATTTCTACGTGTTTCTAGAACAGGTTCTTATATTATTTCTTGGTGTGAAAGATGGGTTAGGGCTTATTTTCAGGGGATGTTTTATTTTTTCCCCCATAAACAAAAATTTACATCTATTCTTAAAAAAAAAAAATAAAAAATAATCAACATTTATTCAAATATAAAAAAGGTCATCACATTCTGGCTCATCAAAAACTCTCCAACCTGAGTTCCATCATGAATTTCTGGAGCTCCCATCTGCTTTTTCCATGTACGACAATCTACCAGTGTGAACAAAGATCAAAAACTGTCCAGAAAACAAAAAAATAAAAAAAGGACCTATTCTCAAATGATATACAGCTCTGAATGAGTTTTAAAGGGAACCTATCACTAGTTTTGGGGCCTATAAGCTGCGGCCACCACCACTGGGCTCTTATATACAGCATTCTAACATGCTGTATATAAACCCCAGGCCGCTGTGTAGAATGTAAAAATCACTTTATAATACTCACCTAATCGGTCGCTCCAGTGCACAAGTCAGATGGGTGTGTCCGTTCTCTGGGACCGGCGCCTCCTCTTTCGGCCATCTTGGTTTTCCTTTTTCTGAAGCTATGGTACATGACTCGTCCTACGTTATACACACGCGCCGGTATTGAGGTCCTGCGCAGACGCAGTACAATACTTTGATGTGCCCTGAGCAGGCAGATCAAAGTGCATCTGCACAGGACCTAAATACCGGCGCATGTGTATGACGTAGGACGAGTCATGTACCATAGCTTCAGAAAAAGGAAAACCAAGATGGCCGAAAGAGGAGGCGCCGGTCTCGGAGAACGGACACACCCATCTGACTGTTTTGCACCAGAGCGACCTCCTAGGTGAGTATTATAAAGTGTTTTTTTTTATGATCTACACAGCAGACTGGGCTCTTATATACAGCATGTTAGAATGCTGTATATAAGAGCTCACTGGTGGTGGCTGCAGCTTATAGGCCCCAAATCTGGTGACAAGTTCCCTTTAAACTGTATGACCTCTACTGAACTGTAACTAGGGCTTATTTTTGGAGTAGGGCTTATATTTCAAACTTAGTCCCAAAATCCTGAAAAAAATGATACTAGGCCTTATTTTAGGGGTAGGTCTTATCTGGTTGATCCATATGGGATCCCATTTATTTGGGCAAAATAGACGAATAGACGAGTCTCATCCAAAATATGGCAAGGACTAGTGAATGGGGTTTTTTGTCCCACAAGGTCATTTGGACAGTGAAACAAAAAGATCACCTGGACAGCTCTTCTGAATAACACCAATTAGAGCGCTGCCCGTTTTCTTATCACACACAGTACTGAGCACTCAGGCCGAAAATACGGTTGTATGAACGAAGCACAAGAGCGGTATGTTCTCTAGCATTGGTGCATTATGAGAATGAGCTGTGGGGCCGATCCAATTTTTTTTTTAAAAAAAAGCTCTGAGCTGCATAGAAGCAGGATCCAGCGGTGGCCGCGGGTAACCTCAGTGACAGCTCAGCTGATCGCGCTATTCCCTTCATTAGCTGCGTGGAGCTGACAGGAGCGGCGGTGTCTTCTGCAGCTCTGGTCACCTTCATGCAGCAGAGCTGGAAGCGACGCTGGGCCATCCTGGATTACGCCGGACATGGAGGGCTTTTTCGTTCTTATAAAATTGGTGAACAAGGCAATTTGTTAGTGTTTTTATTTCTAACAAAGGATTTTTTCGTCTGTGTGTGTTTATTTACTGTCACTTACAGATTAATCATGGAAGGTTTCTCGGGGAGATGCCTGACATGATTAATCTAGGATTTAGTGGCAGCTATGGGCTGCCAATAACTCCTTATTACCCCGATTTGCCAAAGCACCAGGGCAAATCGGGAAGAGCCGGGTACAGTCCCAGAACTGTCGCATATAATGTATGCAGCAATTCTGGGCGGCTGCTGACTGATATTGTTAGGCTGGGGGGCTCCCCATAACGTGGCGCTCCCCATCCTGAGAATACCAGCCTTCAGCCGTATGGCTTTATCTGGCTGATATTAAAATTGGGGGGGACCGCACGCCGTTTTTTTAAAATTATTTATTTATTTTACTGCACAGTATAGACACGCCCACCGGCTGCTGTGATTGGGTGCATTGAGACAGCTGTCACTCAGCGTGGGGGGCGTGTCTGACTGCAACCAATCACAGGCGTCTGTGGGTGGGTAAAGCAGGGAATACGAGATTGATTGATGAGCGGCCGGCTTTTTCAAAGTAATTGTTGCCGCGTATTCTCTGCACAGCTGTTCCTCGCCGCGCTGGTGATCGGGGAGCGGTATGAGCCGGGGGAAGAAAAAAAACGAGCGCCAATGTAAGTATGACTGAGAACAGCAGAAAAAAGGTAAGTATACTGACTTTAATTTAAAAAAAAATAAGATCGCTAGTGTAAAAACGCACACGCACGAAGCGTGCTGAACACGGACATACTCCGTGTGCGGTCCGTGCAGGCACGGACCCATAGACTTTAGCGGGTCCATGCCTGCGTGCTGTCGGCCAAAAACGGACATGTCGTCAGTGCAGAAAAGTGCACACACGTACTTATCACACGGACACACGTTCCGTGTGATTTTACGTGTGTGTGCCATCTACCATAGAATAACATGGGTCTCCGTGTGTACGTGTCTCCGGTACGTGCAAATACGTACCGCACACGTACAAAAAAAAAAAACGGATGTGTGTTGCGGGTCTCACAGTGTTAGGGCTGCGATTCTGCTGTAAAAAGAGAAAAAAATGGCCGAATCGTAAAAAAGTCGCAGTCACGCATGACTTATGTCCATGAGAAAATTCAACCCATTTGGAAACATTTGAGACCGTCGCAGGTCACCATGTGATAACATTGGAAATAGGTGCAGCCTATATAGCACTGAAAAAGAAGGGGAAAATCTGCACCAAAAAAGGCGAGCGCCTGCAGAGAAACCGACAAGCTGTTCATGAAAAGAATAAAAAAATGCAACAAAATACTACATGGATTCCACAAAACAACAGAATGTGGATGAAATTGTAAAACTCATTGTTGCTACCGGGGATGTAAAAAGCGGCAGAGTTTATTGGTGAAAACGCTAAAGGATACCAAGTGCCAAAACACCATCATGTCAGACAGATCCTGGCCTTCTATAGGGGTTAAAACAAAAAAAGGGAACCCCAATAAAATATAACTTTTATTCTCAATACTAAAAAGGTCAGAGACCAAATTCACAAACGAACATGGATAGATAATGTGCCGAACGTGAAATAACAGACGCTAGGAGGGTGGGGATCACACAGACCGCCCCTAAATCAGCCTCTCCTACCTAGCAACGGAGGGTATAACGACCCCATTCACCGACGGGAAACCCTGCATGACCCCAATAGGCCCTGCACAACACAAAAAACACCACTGCAAGTATACAGGGACTCTCCATCCCAATCAGAGGGTGAGCCAAATAGACTTATCTGAGATGTTGTCCTAAGAAGACGTTTCGACGCGTTTCATCCCACAGGTACCAGGGAATCATCAGGGGAGAAACAGGGGGCGGACCTCCAATGCAGAAGCCTCGCTAAGCAGTCCAAGCAGAGGTGCAAAAAGGATACGGGTCCGCTCCCTGTCTGTCCCCTGGTACCTGTGGAATGAAACGCGTCGGGTCGTCTTCTTAGGACAACATCTCAGATAAGTCTATTTGGCTCATACCCCCATTGCTAGGTAGGGAGCGGCTGACTAGGGCTGATTTAGGGGCAGTCTGTGTGATCCCCCACCCTCCTAGCATCTGTTACTTCACGTTCGGCTCATTATCTATCCATGATTGTTTGTGAATTTGGTCTCGGATCTTAGTATAAAGAATAAAAGTTATATTTTATTGGGGTTCCCTTTTTTTGGGGTTTTTGGAACAAAACCCAAGAGAGCCTTTCCCCACCATCCACACCTCCTGTGCCAGCACTGGCACCCCGGTGTTATCCAGATTAGAAGACCAGCATCCGCAGCTTCCGGGGTCTATGTTTTAACTTTTGGAAGAATAAAGCTAGGGTTTCAGTATACGATCTGCGGATGCTGGTCTTCTTCTAATCTGGATCGCTTCTGTTCAGGAACCGGCCCGATATTCGTCCGAGCATCGCCCCTTCGGAGATATCCATCTACTCTGGTCTCTTGATCCCGCAGTTATGGCTATAAATGATCATACAACAAAATGTCACCGATATCACAATACCCTGATGACGGGAGGCGGCTATAACCTTCCGGCACCTGACGGCCTCGCCCCCTTGCTCCAGCCGGCCTCTGCGCACCCAACGACCTTCAAGTATCACCCCTATGCTCTGGTCAGCCTCCACAGCTCGCCTCCACACTCCAGCGGGCTTCTGCGCCTCCTCCCAACGTTCCAGCCGGCCTCTGCGGCTAACCTCCGGGCACCAGGCGGTCTCTGCGTCTCGCCCGCGCACTCTGGCCATCCTACGAGATTCGTTCCCAGTAACTAACATTTGCCCATCCAATGACCTTCACAGCTCGCCCCCACAATACAGCCAGCCTCTGCGGCCAACCTCTAGGCACCTGACGGCCTTTGCGACTTACCCCTACGCTCCAGTCGGCCCCCGCAGCTAACCTTTGTGCACCCCACTACCTCCACGCCTCGCCCCCACGGTCCGACCGGCCTCCGAGATTCATTCCTGACGGCCTCTGTAGCTAACCTTTGTGCACCTGACAACCTTCATGGCTCGCCCCCACACGCCGGCCGGCCTCTGCAGTTAGCCTCCAGGCACCAGACATCCTCTGCGACTCACCCCCATGCTCCGGCCTGCCTCCGAGATTCGCTCCAGACAACCTTCCCAGCTAGCCTCTGGGCCTCAACCCCACACTCGGGCAGGTCTCTGCAGCCTCCGCGACTCACCCCCACGCACCAGCCGGCCTCCAAGATTCACTCCCAATGACCTCCACAGCTAAACTGTGCGCCTCACCCCCCACGCTCTGGCCGGCCTTCGTGGCTAACCTCCAGGCACCTGATAGCCTCCACGACTGGTCCCCACACATCAGCCAGCCTCCGAGATTCGCTCCAGCCTTAGCAGCTAACCTTTGAGAAACCTGACAACGTTCATGGCTCGCTCCCACGCTCAGGCTGGCCTCTGCAGCTAACCTCAAGGCACCTCACGACCTCCGTGACTCGCCTCCCACGCTCTGACCTGCCTCCGAGATTCGCTCCCAACGGCCTCGCTGCCAACCTCCATGCATCACCCCCACCCTCCACCCGGCCTTCACTGCTAACCTCCACACCTCACCCCCACCCTCCACCCGGCCTTCACTGCTAACCTCCACGCCTCACCCCCAGCCGGCCTTCCCTGCTAACCTCCACACCTCACACCCACCCTCCAGCCGGCCTTCGCTGCTAACCTCCAGGCACCTGACAGCCTCCGCAACTCACCGCCATGCACAGGCCGGCCACAGAGAGTCGCTCCCAACAGCCTTCGCAGTTAACCTCTGCGCATCGGAAGCCTCCATAGCTCACCCCCACACTCCGGCTGGCCTCCGCGACTAACCTCTGCGCAACCTACGACCTCCACAGCACACCCCCACGCACCGGCTGGCCTCCACAGCTCGCCCCCACGCACCGGCTGGCCTCCGCGCAACCTACGATCTCCACAGCTCGCCCCCACGCACCGGCTGGCCTCCGCGCAACCTACGACCTCCACAGCTCGCCCCCACGCACAGGCTGGCCTCCGCACAACCTACGACCTCCACAGCTCGCCCCCACGCAACCTACGACCTCCACAGTTTGCCCCCACACACCGGCTGGCCCCCATGGGCTCTGGCAACTAAAATAAGGTGCACACTGCCCTGCTAGAGACCAGTAGAGGCCAGGGGGCCGCCAGCAATGTATGAGGCCACATAGCAGCCCTCATCATCAGCACGGCCCTCCTGTGACCCCCGCCGGCAGCTCTGCTCATGTTTCCACCATTCACTACAATAACCAGCCCTGCACCCCTCCCCCACCCGGGCCCATCACTCTCTGTTCTCCCGCACCCACCACCTCAGTGTTTCTTACTAGGCCGGGCACGCTGCGGGCTGATCTCTAACTCGATCCTCCTTCTTGCTTCTCTGTTTTCCTGCTTGAGCTTCGCCTCCAGACGAGAGAGTTTCTGTTCTAGGGAGGACGCCGCCATCTTCCATCCGCGCACTAATAATAAACAAACAGCGCTGTGCGCACGCGCGAAAAAAGACTGACAGATCTGACTCCTGCGCATGCGCGCCCGGCCTGACAGACAAACAACTTGACATCGCAGGGGTGAAGATCGACAGCTGTCAGTGCGCCTGCGCAGAGAATCTTGTATTCGGTCGCAGGAGGTGCCGCGTTTAGAAGTTAGTACGCATGCGCTTGACAGCTGCGCCTCGCTTTACTTGAAGTGCGCCGGACGTCAATAGTGCGCATGCGTACTTTGTATACCCTTCTGTCACCTGGATAATCATATAATTAGCCATGGCTTTTGGAAGCACACAGGACCATGGGGTGTCCTCACCCCGAGTAAAGATGGGGGGGTCTCTCTGACTAATATTACCCTGCCTGGAGGAATGCAAGATTTACTACAAGATTGACATACTAATAATATCAATAATACGATCAAATAATAATACAGTAATAATACCGCTATGTAAGATCAAAAAATAATAATACCACAATATAAGATCAAATAATAATACCGCCAGATACAATTGAATAATAATACCGCTATATAAGATCGACTAATAATTCCGCAATATGAGATCAAATAATAATACCGCAATAATACCGCTATACAAGATCGAATAATAATACCACAATAATACAGCTGTATAAGATAAAATAATAATAATACCACAATATAAGATGGAATAGTAATAATACCATTATGTAAGATCAAATAATAATAATACCGCTATAGACAGTTGAATAATAATACCGCTATATAAGATCAAATAATAATACCGCAATAATACCGCTATATAAGATCAAATAATACCGCAATATAAGATCGAATAGTAATAATACCGTTATATAAGATCGAATAATAATACCGCAATTATACCATTATATAAGATCAAATAATAATACTGCTATATAATAGTGAATAGTAATAATACCGCTACATAAGATCAAATAATAATACCGCTATATAAGATTGAATACTAATAATACTGCAATAATACAGCTATATAAGATCGAATACTAATACCGCTATATAAGATTGAATACTAATAATACTGCAATAATACAGCTATATAACATTGAATAATAATACCGCTATATAAGATCGAATATTAATACTACCACAGTAATACCGCTATATAAGATCGAATATTAATACCGCAATAATACCGCAATATAAGATCGAATAGTAATAATACCGCTATATAAGATCGAATAATAATACCGCAATTATACCATTATATAAGATCAAATAATAATACTGCTATATAATAGTGAATAGTAATAATACCGCTACATAAGATCGAATAATAATACCGCTATATAAGATTGAATACTAATAATACTGCAATAATACAGCTATATAAGATCGAATAATAATACCGCTATATAAGATTGAATACTAATAATACTGCAATAATACAGCTATATAAGATCGAATAATAATACCGCTATATAAGATCGAATATTAATACTACCACAGTAATACCGCTATATAAGATCGAATATTAATACCGCAATAATACCGCAATATAATAGTGAATAGTAATAATAGTGCAATAACACTGCTATATAAGATCGAATAATAATACCGCTATATAAGATTGCATTCTAATAATACAGCTATATAAGATCGAATATTAAAACTACCGCAGTAATACCGCAATATAAGATAGAATAATAATACCGCTATATAAGATTGAGTAATAATAATACTGCAATAATACAGCTATATAGAATTGAGTGATAGTAATACTGCACTAATATTGCTATATAAGAACAAATAATAATGCCACAATAATATTGCTATATCTGATTGAATAATAATAATAATACCGCAACAATACTGTAGTATTGCAATATAACAGCCAAATACCAATAAACCATAAACAAATATCACTAGCATAGACAGTAATTATAATACCGCCATACTGATCGTTAGAGGGATTGAGGTTAATCTGTGATCTCAGACTTCTGAACCCTCATGTGACCACAAATACGCCATTTTTACATCTGGCCGCATTCAGACTAAACTGACTTGGTTTTGCTGAATTCACTTGCATTGAGGGAAGCCGTGTACGTCTAGTCAGCACGTGACTGCCTGTAGGTAAATCGCTTATTTGGGGTCACATGATTGCCAACTCCCAGCACCGTAGAATCTTCCCAGTGAGCAAGCATTGTAAGGATTCAGAAATCCGGTGTCACGTAGAATCACTGCAGACCGGACAACCCATTTAACCAAGATCACTCTACTAACACTGTTATCAGCACCGTACAGTGCCTATATAATGGCAATATCAGTTTTAAACCAGTGCTCTGCACACCATACAGTGACATTTGTGCTGCTTGTTGTGGTTCATTTTCTCTTTTCCTTTGCATTCAGCCCAGACCGCCATGACCTCTTCTTCCATCCATAACTCATCCTTGCAAAATATAATAGACAAATCTGTACTGCTTTTCCAGGAGCCTCCTGACATTCCACCATTCTACACAACACACGACTTGTGTTATTTATAATAATTCCCCTGTGCCTCCTTTAATAATAATCATGACACAGTCAATAATGGGCATATCTTCCAACTTTTAGGAAAATGCATATGTATTGCATCATTTGCCCCACTAAAGCCCCCAAGTGGCTTCACTCAATATAAAACCCTAAAAAGAGTATTATTCATCCATTTGGTATGTTTGCCCCATAAATCTTACACAAAGCATGATGCTCCACAGCACCTAACACAGTAAGATTGACACCAAAGCCCCTCATACAGTATGATGTTCACCACAGGCCCCTATATGAAGTATGATGTTCACCACAGGCCCCTATATGAAGTATGATGTCCACCAAAGCTCCCATATAGTATGATGACACCACAGCCCCTTACAAAGTATGATGGTACCCAACAGCCCCCATTTAGTATGATGGTCCACCTCACAACCCCTTACATAGTATGATGGTCCACCTCTCAGTGCTCTTTATAATATGATGGTCCACCTCACAGTGCCCTTTTTAATATGATAGTCCACCTCACAGCCCCTTATATAGTATGATGGTCCCCAACAGCCCCCATATAGTATGATAGTCCACCTCACAGCCCCTTATATAGTATGATGGTCCACCTCACAGTGCCCTTTATAATATAGTGGTCAACCTCACAGCCCCTTATAGAGTATGATGGTCTCCAACAGCCCCCATATAGTATGATGGTCCACCTCCCAGCCCCTTACATAGTATGATGGTCCACCTCACAGTGCCCTTTATAATATAGTGGTCTACCTCACAGCCCCTTATAGAGTATGATGGTCTCCAACAGCCCCCATATAGTATGATGGTCCACCTCACAGTGCCCTTTATAATATGATGGTCCACCTCACAGCCATCTTATAAAGTATTATTATTATTATTTATTATCATACCACCATTAATTCCATGGCGCTTTACATGTGAGAACAGGTACGCATAATAAAGATAAGTACAATATTCATAAACAATACAAGGCACAGACTGGTGCAGGAGGAGAGAGGTCCCTGCCCGTGAGGGCTCACAGTCTACAAGGGATAGGTGAGGATACAGTAGGTGAGGGTGGAGATCTTCGTGCGGTGCTATGAAGATCTGGGGGTTACAGCAGGTTGTAGGCTTGTCGGAAGAGGTGGGTCTTCAGGGTCCTTTTGAAGCTTTTCAAGGTAGGCGAGAGTCTGATGTGCTGTGGAAGAGCGTTACAGAGTATGGGGGAGGCACGGGAGAAATCTTGTATGCGATTGTGGGAAGAGGAGCTAAGAGGAGAGAAGGAGATCTTGTAAGGTTCGGAGGTTACGTGGAGGTAAGTATCAGGAGACTACAGTGGGGCAAATAAGTATTTGATCCCTTGCTGATTTTGTAAGTTTGTCCACTGTCTATAATTTTAAGGGTAGGCTAATTTTAAGAGGGAGAGATAGAATATCAAAAATCCAGAAAATCACATTGTATGAATTATATAAATGTATTTGCATTTTATAGAGCAATGAATTTCGATCCCTCTGGCAAATAAGACTTAATATTTGGTGGTAAAACCCTTATTAGCAAGCACAGCACTCAGACGTTTTTTGTAGTCGATGATGAGGTTGGAGCACATGTCAGGAGAAATTTTGGTCCACTCCTCTTACTCTAAATAATTAAGATTTTGAGGCTGTCACTTCCCAACTTGGAGTTTCAGTTCCCTCCATAGGTTTTCTATGGTATTAAGGTCTGGAGAATGGCTAGGCCACTCCATGACCTTAATGTGCTTCTTTTTGAGCCACTCCTTTGTTGCCTTGGCTGTATGTTTTGGGTCATTGTCATGCTGGAAGACCCAGCCACGACACATTTTTAATGTGCTGGCGGAAGGAAGGAGGTTGTCACTCAGGAGTTTATGGTACATGGCTCCATTCATTGTCCCATTGATGCGGGGAAGTAGTCCTGTGCCTTTAGCAGAGAAACACCAACCAAAACATAATGTTTTCCCCTCCATGCTTGACAGTGGGGCTGGTGTTCTTTTCTTTGGGTCATAGGCAGCATTTCTCTTCCTCCAAACACGGTGAGTTTAGTTAAGGCCGAAGAGCTCAGTTTTTGTCTCATCTGACCACACCACCTTCTCCCAATCACTCTCAGAATCATCCAGGTATTCATTGGCAAACTTCAGACAGGCCGGCTGCACATGTGCCTTCTTCAGATGGACCGGCTGCACATGTGCCTTCTTCAGACTAGCCGGCTGCACATGGGTCTTCTTCAGATGGGCCGGCTGCACATGGGTCTTCTTCAGATGGGCTGGCTGCACATGGGTCTTCTTCAGACGGGCCAGCTGCACATGTGCCTTCTACAGATGGGCCAGCTGCACATGTGCCTTCTTCAGATGGGCCGGCTGCACATGTGTCTTCTTCAGATGGGCCGGCTGCACATGTGCCTTCTTCAGATGGGCCAGCTGCACATGTGCCTTCTTCAGATGGGCCAGCTGCACATGTGCCTTCTTCAGATGGGCCGGCTGCACATGTGCCTTCTTCAGATGGGCCAGCTGCACATGTGCCTTCTTCAGATGGGCCGGCTGCACATGGGTCTTCTTCAGATGGGCCAGCTGCACATGTGCCTTCTTCAGATGGGCCGGCTGCACATGTGTCTTCTTGAGCAGTGGGATTTTGCGGGCACTGCAGGATTTAAAGCCATTACGGCATAATGTGTTACCAATGGTTTTCTTGGTAACCGTGGTCCCAGATGCCTTACGATCATTAACAATTTTTCCCCGTGTAGTTTTAGGCTGTCTCACCTTCCTCATGATCCTGGATACCCCACGAGGTGAGATTTTGCATGATGGCCAAGATCGATGTCGATTGACACTCATTTTATATTTCTTCCATTTTCTTACTATTGCACCAACAGTTGTCTCCTTCTCACCCAGCGTCTTACTTATGGTTTTGTAGCCCATTCCAGCCTTGTGCAGGTCTATGATCTTGTCCCTGTCCTTGCCCATGTTGTAGAGGTTAGAGTCTGACTGATTAATTGAGTCTTTGGACAGGAGTTTTTAAAAAGGTGACAATTTAAGACAGCGGTCTTTAATGCAGGTTGATTAGGAGCGTCTAAAGCGGGCTTTACACATTACGATATCGCTAGCAAATGCTAGCGATATGGAGCGTGTAAGCACCCGCCCCCGTCGCCCATGCGATATCGTGTGATCGCTGCCGCTGCGAACATTATCTCTACGGCAGCGTCACACGCACTTACCTGGTCGGCGGCGTCGCTGTGACTGCTGAACAATCCCTCCCTCAAGGGGGAGGGACGTTCGGCATCATAGCGACGTTACCGCGACGTCACTAAGCGGCCGGCCAATCAAAGCGGAGAGGTGGAGCTGAGCGTGATGTAAACATCCCGCCCACCTCTTCCTTCCGCATTGTGGCCGGCGGCAGGTAAGGAGACGTTCCTCGCTCCTCCGGTGTCGCACACAGCGATGTGTGCTGTCGCAGGAGCGACGAACCACAACAAAAAACAACCCTTACCGATTTTTGAGTTTGGAACGACCTCTCCATGGTGAACGATTTTCACCATTTTTGAGGTCGCTTAAGGTCGCTGGTGTCACACGCTGTGATATCATTAATGACGCCGGATGTGCGTCACTAACAACGTGACCCCGACGATAAATCATTAACGATATCGTAGCGTGTAAAGCCCCCTTAAGTGTCTGTAGGAGCCAGAACCCTTAAAGGTTGGTAGGGGATCAAATACATATTTCTCTGTGCAAAATGCAGATAAATTTATATCATTTATACAATGTGATTTTCTGGATTTTATTTTGGATATTCTATCTCTCACTGTTAAAATTAACCTACCCTTACAATTGTAGACTGTTCATGTCTTTGTCAGTGGGCAAACAAACAAACAAAATCAGCAAGGGATCAAATACATTTTTCCCCCACTGTAGGTCACAAATGTATGAAGGGGACAGGTTGTGGATGGTTTGTAGGTCATGGTTAGGGTTTTGAACTGGAGTTGTTGGGCAATGGGAAGCCAATGAAGGGATTGACAGAGAGGGGAAGTCGGGAAGTAGTGGGGGGACAGGTGGATTAGTCAGGTAGCATAGCTTAGAAAGGATTGAAGGGGAGCAAGACAGTTTGAAGGGAGGCCACAGAGCAGGGGGTTGCAGTAGTCCAGTCAAGAGATTATAAGGGCACGCACTAGTGTTTTTGCAGCTTTATGGGAAAGGAATGTACGAATCCGGGAATAATATGATTATCCACCTCACAGCCCCTTATGTAATATGATGGTCCACCCACAGTGTCCTATATAATACGAGGGTCCACCTCACAGTGCCCTATACAATGTGCTTGGCTCCACAACCACCAAAAATAGAAGATTCTCATATTATTATTATTATTTATTATTATAGCACCATCTATTACATGGTGCTTTACATGTGAAAGGGGTATACATAATAGGGACAAGAACAATAATCATAAACAATACAAGGCACAGACCAGTACAGGAGGATAGAGATCCCTGCCTACAAGAGCTCACAGTCTACAAGGGATAGGTGAGGATACAGTAGGTTAAGGTAGAGCTGGTTGTGTGGCGCCATATCAGACCTAAACCAGACTCCTCGTCCTCTGCAGAATCTGTCTCTTCTTCTATTTATGGACATCGATCGGCACGATGCAGTGACATCATCCCAACAATGTCGTCTCCTGCTTGGTGCCCGCGGCCTGCCCAGGTAAGTGATGGAGCCCGTGGCCTCCCCGGGTAAGTGATGGAGCCCGTGGCTCAATGCTCCATCACAAGTTAACAGTCCTGTCGTGAGAGGACAAGGCTGCCCATGTCTGGAGTGCCCCTTCTAGCATTTGGCTGATGGCCAGTCTAATCCTGTTGGACACTGGACTGGCCAATACGCCCTGCCACTAGGAGGTTCCACACTAGGTAGAAAGGAAGTGTTGCTTCCGCCCGATGGTCTGTGACCTGCTCAGACACCAGGAAGCGCAGTCTTCGGCTGCAGATGAGAGTATGAAAGCTTGGGCCGGTCACCTCTGCAAATTGCAGACATGTCAGGCTCCAAGTGCAGCTCTGTGTGTTCCTCCTAATATCAGATGAGTAGAGGAGCTGCCAACCATTTACATACATTATTCTGGTCCGTAAATCCGACCACAGCACTGCAAGCTGCAATTTTTCTCTAACAGACCTAGAGAACATTTGTTTTTCTGAACATCCCTACAGAATAACTTGGGTCCATGTGCTGTCTGACTAGAAATCAGATAGCACACGTCTGATTTTTATATGCTTATCTGCATGAGCCCTAATGCGGGCTTCACACGAGACGATCTATCGTGCGACCGCATAAGCGATCGCACCCGCCCCCGTCGTTTGTGCGCCCAATTAGTTGCTCATGGCGCACAAAGTCGTTAACCCCCTGTCACACGTACTTACCTCCCGAGCGATGTCGCTGTGGGCGGTGAACATCCTCTTCCTGAAGGGGGAGGGACGTTCGGCGTCACAGCGACGTCACACGGCAGCCGGCCAATAGAAGAGGAGGGGCGGAGATGAGCGGGACGTAAACATCCCGCCCACCTTCTTCCTTCTGCATTGCCGGCGGGACGCAGGTAAGCTGTGTTCATCGTTCCCGGGGTGTCACACGCAGCGATGTCTGCTGCCTCGGGAACAATGAACAACCGGACGATCGATTTTTTTAAACTGAGCGACGTGTCAACGATGAACGAAAAGATGAGTATTTCTGCTCGTTCACTGTCGCACGTAGCTGTCACACGCTACGATATATCAGACGATGCCGGATGTGCGTCACTACCGACGTGACCCCGACGACATATCGCCCGATATATCGTACCGTGTGACGCCGGCATAAGACTTGTATCTGTAGGAGGCAGCCATGGCCTGTGTCTGGTTTGCTGCTTTTTCTTTTTTTTTTCTACATTAGATATCATGCACAACCACCATTTGTACTGCAGTCAAGGGGACCAAAGTGTGATACACAGCAGTGCCCGTGCTATGCAAGGCCACCACGGAGGCCACCCTGCCAACCTGAAAGAAAAAAAACCTTCCATAGCCACTTGCTGCCTTTCTTTTTCACGAGGATAGTATTTAGGGAATCCTTCTTTTCTATTTTCCATGGGGTACCTTTATGCCTTCTTTTTTTCTTTTTTCCCTCTAGTCCTTTAAACGCCCAACTACCCAGTATCCTCACTGTGGCATTCCCACCCATTTTTGGCTGCCAACTCACTGTTCTGGTTGCCTACTAGTGTGGGGGTAGCTCCTTTCTCATAGCTCTCGTAACCGTCATGTATGGTTGTGAGTGTTTTCTTTCACTCACACACCTGGATAAGCTCATCTCCACAAGACCCGGTTCTTCCCCCAGTGAGGCCACACTCCTTGTGACAAATGGTTTACAACAGTTACCTAAAAATAGTGGTCCAAGAAAGTACAACACCACTGAACTTGGCGATAGGGTTATTGGGCCTAAGTGGAGTGAAGGCTCGTCTGTCTGGAGTTACTGTGCCACAAATTGCTGACTATAATAGAAAGGCATCAGGGTATGCATCACAGCTTACTATGTATAGGACTGTAAAGTCAAACACTGGTCATAGGGCCTTTTGTTCATCACCGATAAGACCTACAATGGGTATATGAGTATCAACAATACAAGCCGGCTGCGGAAGTGTCATACTCTGGGCAATATTCTGCTATACAAACTTGGATCCTGTCATCATGTGAATGTGAGACGTACCACCTACATAACCATTGTGGAGACCAAGTACATCACTTCATGACAGCAGTACTCACTAATGACCAAGGCCTCTCTTAACAGGATAATGTGCCATGCATATGTCGCAGGCGGGGGGTGCGCTGCTCGACCGCGCTCGCGGCTCGGGTCCGGCTGTTACTGATGCTGGGTGGCTCGAGCGGCGCTCCTCGCCCGTGAGTGAAAGGGGTTGGTTTGGTTTGGGGATTGAGTTTGTGACACCACCCACAGGTCGTGGTGAGGTTGGGGCACCACCGCTGCTGGTGACGGGGATCCCGGGAGCGTTGTTAGGGAGCAACTGGGATGTTTTCCCCTCCGTGGGTAGGGGTTGGTGGTCCCGGGGCCCGGTGAGGGGTGAAGGGAGGTATGCAGGGCAGGTGAGGTGCAGGGTCGCGGGGGCAGCGCGGTGCCGGACGGCACGGTGGTACTCACTCAGCCAAGGAATGAACACAGTCTCCGGTAAAACAAATGGCTGGATGGACGGGTCCCGTAGCCGGCTGCCTCGGTCACTCCCGGACGGTTGGTGATGGCTGCCTTTCCCAGCACCTTCTGTGTGTTTTCGGTCCCGATGGCTTCCCACCGGTGACCTTCTCCCCAGCGTATAGGTGCCGGAGGAGCCCTTTTGCCTGCAGGCTCTGGCCCTGGGAGCTCTAGCTCTGGTGGTAGCTTTATCTCCCTGTACAGTTTGGACGGTTGCCTTCACTTGGGTCTTTGATGCTGGGAAACCCCGGAGGTTCCCTTCGCTAACGGATTTGACCAGTTTTACGGCGACTCCCAGCCTGGTCGGGGTCCGCAGGCCCTGCCGGTTTGGTGCTGGCTTCTCTTCGCTCCTTGGTTCGGTACCGGTGGGCCAGCGCCCAACCCCGGCCCTACGGTTACGCGTCGATAGGCCTCTCCTGCAGACGGCCCCCACCGTCTGCCAACCTTGCTGTAAGTGCCCGGGCCACGTACCTGGACACGGTCAGTCTGCTCCTCAACTACCACTTCCCTAAACTGTTCTGACTCCTTTTCCCGCCTCCAGGACTGTGAACTCCTCAATGGGCGGGGCCAACCGCCTGGCTCCGCCCCACCTGGTGTGGACATCAGCCCCTGGAGGGAGGCAACAAGGATTTGTGTGTGCGGCTGATGTGCCTAACCGGGGTGTGGGGTGTGTTGTTGCAGTACCTGTGACGTCCTGGCTTGTCCAGGGCGCCACATTCCCCCTTGGTTAAATGCAGACCGTCCGCGGGCTGCCCGTCCATCACCGGTTTTATTATTCACAACTGAAAAAGATAAAACATTTAAACATTTCAACATAAGCATTTGCATAACACTTCCCTTACGGGAGGCACGGTACTTAAACATTACTAAACGGTAGTCAATTTTTATTAACAACGGCTTCCGCTCTCCCCCCGCCCAAACAACCTGGCCCTGATGCTTCCCCTAAGAAAATGGGCAGCACCCCTTGCCCCAGTCCATCACCAGGCTGCCCGAGCGGGTATGGT
Organism: Anomaloglossus baeobatrachus; assembly: GCF_048569485.1. NCBI lineage: Eukaryota > Metazoa > Chordata > Amphibia > Anura > Aromobatidae > Anomaloglossus > Anomaloglossus baeobatrachus. The sequence continues at coordinate 626,408,519 of NC_134356.1, read as the reverse complement.
CTCTTTAAGGGGACCCACGTCCATGGGGAATCCCTGACTCCCCGGAGGATCACCACCGGTTACGGTAATGGCGGGTCTGGGCCATCCATTTCCTCCAGGCCCATCCTCCAAATCAGCCTCTCCGGAGGCGGTCACGGAACAAATGGCAACAATTTTTTTGCATGCCACTAGTTTGTGGTTGCCCTGCAAGTTCTCGGGCTTGTCCATAAGTAGTTTCTTACGCAAACGGTGCAAAGGGTCCCCTCGGGGACAAACTAGCCGGCAACGGCCGGTTCAATCACGGTAGACAATCAGGTTAACTTCGGTTAATTCATTCATTTTTCATTCACTCACACAACAACGGTACTGGTGGTCCCAACGGGGACAACGGTGCAACGGGGGACCGCTGACTTACTTCAGGTCCACCCCACTGGCCGGGGGAGGGGGCTGGGCTGGTGCTTGGACCTCCTGACTGCCCCTCAGCTTAGCGTCCAGGGCAAACCAGCCCCTCTCCACGCAGTGTCATGTGTACTGGACCAAATCTCCCGGCATCAGGTTACGACCCGGGTGGTCCTCCGGCAAGTGGTCATTAACGTCCCGACGGGCTACAAAGACCTTGGCCTCCAGGCCCGGCTCGTAGATGAACCCGTACCACCGACGTATATCAAATTTTCGTACTTGCCCCTCCTGGATCGGGCCCCGTACACGGAAGGTGGCTCTGCGGAGGCTCTCTTTTTCTCGGATGGTGCGGGCTATCATTTCAGCTCTCCGCCTCTCCCTCTCCGCAATTTCTCGGCCCAGCGGGGTCGGTTCCCTATCCCAGTAAGGGGCTACTGCTTGCCCCTGCGCACGGGTCGGGCCCCGCGAGACTTCCACCACGCTGCCCATCACTGGCGCCCTCTGTGGAATATCCCGCGGTGTCATGGCCTGGGGCGCTGCCTCGCAGCAACGACCCGGTGCAGCCTCAGCCGAGGTGTGGGGGATGGGTATAGGGTTTCTCTCCCGCTGGACCTCCGCCTCCTCCTGCACGGAACGGCCTGTCGGTGCCGGTACGGGACTAGGCACGGTCTTCGGTAGCTTCCAGGGAAGCGGCTCGGGATGGTTGTGGGCTTCGGCTGCAGGTTGGTCCGCTTGGGCGGACGGGCAGGGTACCGCTACCGGTTGGGGCGGGTAGCGGGCCTAGTGGCAGGGCGGTAGCGATTAACGCGGGTAGCGGGGGAGGCAGCAGGGTGAGTGGATGCAGGCCCGGCCCCTCAGCCGCAGCGGCCGATCCCTGGGGAATACAGGGGCAAGGATACAGCTCTTACAAATCTTCCTCCACCTCGCGTCTCCGTATAGCCGCCACCACGTCCGCCATGTCGGCCTCCCACTCCTCCAGGAGGAGCTGCACACGGACCTGCAGACAGCTGCTGAGCTGGACGGTCCGGACTTCCACCCACGCTGCAGTGCCAGGCGCGGGCGCAGGGACTACGGTGTTGTCGGTCAGACTCAGCATCTTAGCAGCGGCCTCTTCCAGGAACCAAAGATGGCCGCAGAGTCCTGGCGTCCCTGCTTTTATAGCCGCGGTTCGCATGCGGCCGGCCGCCATCCGTCCCCCCTTGGTTTTCTCTTAGTACCTCCTCTTTAGGGGCGGAGCTTCAGCTTTCGCGCCTCCACTGCTCGGGAAGACGCTCGAGCGGGAAAATCTGCGCGCCCAAGATGGCGGATTCTGAAATTTTTCGGCCGCACACCTCCGGCGGGGCTACAAGGCGCACTTCTACCAGCCGGCAGAACGGTAAGGATCCTGTTCGTGACGCCAAGTTGTCGCGGGCGGGGGGTGCGCTGCTCAACCGCGCTCACGGCTCGGGTCCGGCTGCTGCTGATGCTGAGTGGCTCGAGCGGTGGGCCGGATCCGGGGACTCGAGCGGTGCTCCTCGCCCGAGAGTAAAAGGGGTTGGTTTGGTTTGGGGATTGAGTTCGTGATGCCACCCACGGGTCGTGGTGAGGTTGGGGCACCACCGCTGCTGGTGACGGGGATCCCGGGAGTGTTGTTAGGGAGCAGCTGAGATGTTTTCCCCCTCCGTGGGTAGGGGTTGGTGGTCCCGGGACCCGGTGAGGGGTGAAGGGAGGTATGCAGGGCAGGTGAGGTGCAGGGTGGCGGGGGCAGCGCGGTGCCGGACGGCACGGTGGTACTCACTCAGCCAGGAATAAACACAGAGTAAAACAAATGGCTGGATGGACGGGTCCCGCAGCCGGCTGCCTCGGTCACTCCCGGACGGTTGGTGATGGCTGCCTTTCCTTGCACCTTCTGTGTGTTTTCGGTCCCGATGGCTTCCCACCGGTGACCCGTTCCCCAGCGTATAGGTGCCGGAGGAGCCGTTTTGCCCGCAGGCTCTGGCCCTGGGAGCTCTAGCTCTGGCGGTAGCTTTATCTCCCTGTACAGTTTGGACGGTTGCCTTCACTCGGGTCTTTGATGCTGGGAAACCCCGGAGGTTCCCTTCGCTAACGGATTTGACCAGTTTTACGGCGACTCCCAGCCTGGTTGGGGTCCGCAGGCCCTGCCGGTTTGGTGCTGGCTTCTCTTTGCTCCCCGGTTCGGTACCGGTGGGCCACCACCCAACCCCGACCCTATGGTTCCGCGTCGATAGGCCTCTCCTGCAGATGGCCACCACCGTCTGCCAACCTTGCTGTATGTGCCCGGGCCACGTACCCGGACACAGTCAGTCTGCTCCTCAACTACCACTTCCCTAAACTGTTCTGACTCCTTTTCTCGCCTCCAGGACTGTGAACTCCTCGATGGGCGGGGCCAACCGCTTGGCTCCGCACCACCTGGTGTGGACATCAGCCCCTGGAGGGAGGCAACAAGGATTTGTGTGTGTGGCTGATGTGCCTAATCGGGGCGCCACACATAGATAATAGTGCAGTTAGGTCTTCCACCACAAAAAAAAATAAATTAGAACAGCATATAAGAAGTGTAATCCACATAGCGCTCACAATCCAATGGACACTGACATATTAGATGCCTACAGCCAATATTGGAAAAATGCAGGATTTCGGATTCGTTGAGTTTTTGTAGCATTTTTGCATGCGTTTTAGACAGCAGTGAATGCTATAAAGATATAATAATAACCTATTTGGCCTTAAGGCTGCTTTACACGCTACGACATTGCTAATGCGATGTCGTTGGGGTCACGGAATTTGTGACGCACATCCGGCCGCATTAGCGATGCTGTTGCGTGTGACACCTATGAGCAATTTTGAACCGTCGCAAAAACGTTCAAAATCGCTCATCAGTGACATGGGGGTCCCTTCTCAAATATCGTTGCTGCTGCAGTTACGATGTTGTTTGTCGTTCCTGCGGCAGCACACATCGGTACGTGTGACACCGCAGGAACGAGGAAGCTCACCTTACCTGCGTCCCGCCCGCAATGCCGAAGGAAGGAGGTGGGCGGCATGTTACGTCCCGCTCATCTCCGCCCTGCCGCTGCTATTGGGCGGCCGCTTAGTGACGTTGCGGTGACGCCGAACGGACCGCCCCCTTAGAAAGAAGGTGGTTCGCCGGTCACAGCGACGTCGATAGGCAGGTAAGTAGTGTGATGGGTCTGGGCGATGTTGTGCGCCACGGGCAGCAATTTGCCCATGTCGTACAACCGATGGGGGCGGGTACCCACGATAGCGATATCGGTACTGATATCGCAGCATGTAAAGTGGCCTTTAGTGTCAATATGAGTGTCAAATGCCACCTGGGTATCTCAAGGGCACATTAATATGGTAATTATTCTCCTGCATTGGTTCCAGCTGTATTAAACATATCATATTAATGTGGCTGTTATTAGATTTTGCACTGTTGTCTGCTCGTTTGTTTGCAGTGGCTTAGTTCTTTGTGAGACTCCCATACTTTCCCACATTGGAGCAATTATTCACACATAGCATTATGTGTTAGCATGCAACTAGCATTAATGCTTATCTACATGCAAGATCTGCACACCCAGCTCATGTGATAAAAGGAATACCCACTGGACAGTTCATTCGTGCACGTCGTATTTGTGATAAGGATGAAGAGTTTGAAAAAGAGGCAGTGGCGTTCCAGAAGAGTCCTCAGGTCCGAAATGGGGATCATGGACGTGTGGGGGCTGTTCTGTGTGTCCTGTTATTTTGAAGACGAAAACCTTCTGAAACTCCGCGAGAACACGGGAATTTGAAATTGTTCATCACATAAATTGTAAGACAGAGGCGGTAATATATCTTGCGACGTGCCCTTGTGGACTTTTTTATGTGGGCATGACCTCAAGGGAATTAAAGGTCCGTATCCAAGAACACATACGGGATATTAAGTCTGCATATGAGGTTAGATCTGATGATTTTGAGGCCATCAAGAAGCTGAAGCCATTGGCTAGGCATTTTCGTAATAAACATCCTGATTCATGGAAGGGGTTGAAGGTTCAAGGAATCGATCGGATCCATATGGGTTTAAGAGGAGATTTAAAAACCCGCTTGCTACAAAAGGAATGCCGATGGATCACTATTTTAAGAACAATTGTACCTTTTGGACTTAACGAACAATGGGACTTTGGTAGTTTTTTGTGATCTGTAAATTCTGTATTCTGCATTGAATAAATGGAGTAATGATTATGGTTAATATTGTACAGTGGTAAATGAATTGATATGAAGTGGTTTTAATTTGTTATATGGGGTGAGCTTTCTTATCTAATAAAGTTGATTAGGCGTCGGGTGCATTTACGTATGGGTTAATGTGGTTTTAGAAGGGGCTTAGTATGGATAGGTTGGTAATAAAATATGTGGGTTTGTGACAGTGATGTGGTATAGTATAGTATTTATTGGTAATTTAATGGATTGTGTATTAAATGAGATTTTTTAATATTGTATAATTTTATATTAATTTTTTATTAATTTATATATTTTTTCACTTTCACCTCATCATTCGGATATAAATTTTTACTTTAATTTTTCACTTTTATATGTAATTATCACATGTTGCACTACCTTTTATGGATATATACTCTTTATCCTCGTGTCTTCACTTATACATGTTATATATATATATACATATTTTGTCATCACTTTCAATTGATAATATTATATTTATTTGTACATATATTTTTATATATATATTTTTATTTTTTCATCCATGCTTATATATATATATATATTTTTTTATTGTATTGGTCACATTCACATGCACTTTTTTATAAATAATAATTAATAAAATACATTTTTTTATATATATAATTTTTTTTATATATATATATATATATATATATATTTTTTAATTTGTTGTGCATATATATATATGCACTATACAATTATATTTAATTTCTATTATGTGAGTTTGGATGACTGTGTGGATATAAGGTTTGTTATTGTTGATTGGTTGGTATGATTAATGTATGGGTTATGATGTGCCCTTTGGATGTTATTTGCCCGGTGATTATGTGCATTTCGTCTGACGTCCTTGGGTTTTCCTGGGATGCACTTTTTCCCCATCCGCGTCATCATATGGTTTACATTGGTGACGTGAACTGGGGCGGTGCGTCCCTGGATTTCCTGTTAGGGCGGCTTCACAATGTGGTCATGTGACCTGGCCAAAAACACGTGACATTCCCCATGCCGTGCGCCGCTTGCCTGCGTCCCGGCGGTTGCTAGGGGACGTGTCTCCCTCGCCCGCGTCATCGCATGCCTGTGCGCGTGCGTGTGACGTGGCCGACGGTGACGCGCTCCTGAACTTCCGGTCGGGGCGCTGACATGGTGGCGCCACATATGAAGGTATGGGGCGCTTGATTAATTATACATGTGTGCCGGTCCTATATAAGAAAGCTCACTGCCTGCCTCCACATCACTCCCTGAGGAAGCGGTGTGAAACACGTGTTGGAGTGGCTGGCAGGGGAGCAGTATTGCACTATTAATATGACAGCAGGTCTGGTATTCTTATGAGCAAAGTACTTTAATGGGCAGCTATTTATGCAGATTATTTTGCTGGTATTTTACCATTATATGGGGATGTTGTAAGCTGCTTATTTAATGCTCTTGTTGTATTTCAGTATACACATTGAATTTGTTATTTGGCCTGCTAGGACTTAGTTAATTCATTATATATGTTTCTTATTGTGGGTGTAGTACGTGCTCCCCTTGCCTTAAATTATGTTGATTTTTAAGCAATGTTTGTGTTTATGTTTTTAATATACCATCAATAAAAGAACGTTTTATCAATTTATAGCTTTATTGGGATAATTTGGATTAAATAATTATTCACACATACCCTGCTTACTTGCTTTTGTCTTTATATATACATGTTTACCTAGTTATCCTGTGCATCACATTACTATCCATTATTGAAATATTATTTATACAACCAATGTGATTGTTTGACTCAGACAGGAATGTTTTATATTGTGCCCTGGGTCTGTTTTTAGCATCCTACACATTGTCCTATTTTCTCTTTTTAAATGGTTTTAATATGTATATCCCTTTGAATTGATGGCACCAATAAAAGATTTTTACATTAATCATTGGCGTGTCTCTTTTTTTGTTGGATCTTTAGCGATAGATATAGATGTAGACAGGGCAATCAACTGACAGACATTCAGACAGAGTGACCGACAGACAGACATAGAGAGAAGGCGACCCACCAACCAACTGACATACAGACTGGGCAACAGACAGACACACAGACAGGGTGACCGATCGACAGACATATACACAGTTTGGGCGACCGATGGACATACAGACAGGGCGGACAACTGACAAACATGCAGACAGGACAGGCAATTGACAGTCATACAGACATTGCGACCAACAGACATATAGACAGGGCAACAGAGACATACAAACAGACAACCGACAGCCACACAGATAGGGCAGGCGACTGACCGACAGACATACAGACAGGGTGACCAATGAACGGACATATAGACAAAGCGACTGACAGACAGATATACCAACCAACTGACAGAAATACAGACAGGACAACCGACCAACAGAAATTCAGACATTGCGATCGACAGGGTGACCCACCGACTGACAGACATACAGACAGGGCGGGCAACTGAATGACAGACATACAGACCAAACGACAGACATACAGACAGGCAGGCAGGCAACCAAGTGACATACAGACAGGGCGATCAACCAACAGACATACAGACTGGGCGATCGACAGACAGGGTAACTGACAGAAATATAGACAGAGCGACTGACATACAGACAGAGCGACCGACCGACATACAGACAGGGTAACCGACCAACAGATATAGAGACAAGGCAACCAACCAAGAGGGTGACAGTCATACAGGCAGAGATGGCAACCAACTGACAGATATACAGACAGGGCGACCGACAGACATACAGACATACAGACAGGGCAACAAACATACAGACACGGCGACCGACCAACAGAGATATAGCAAAGGTGACGGACAGAGATATAGACAAGGTGTACGATTTGAAAGACATACAGAAAGGGCGACTGAGATGGCGGGCGACTGACAGACATATTTAATGACCCAGAAGGAGCCATTACAAAAATATGTGCATTTATAGGAGACTGTAGAATAATTTATGGATTAATGTATTACCTGGAATCATCGTCAAATTAAATGCAAGTTGTTGCTCTGTAATACCACTGGAGACCAGCAGGTGGTGGTATAAGTGTTGGCAAGGGACTGTATTGGAGGATGTCTGATCAATATCCTCTATAACCTGGTCACTATGGTAACCAGGGAGAGGTGACAGTTGGCAGTTGAGACAAGCCGGGCTGGAGGTGATGAGCAGGTGACAAGGGCGGTAATGTCCTGTACCTGCCACACAGGCTTTTCGGAGCCCATCACAGTAAGGCCCAATCACAATTATAGATTTCCTATTGCAGAGCACAAGTCCAGTTGCCATCCAACCAAAGCCTGTATGGAGATCCAGTGTCACAGCTAAATGTATAAGAAGATTTAACTCATCATAGCATACCTCCCAACTTTTGAAGAAAGGAAAAAGGCAAATTTTGACCATGCCCCAGCCACACCCCTAGCCACACCCATATGGCAGTAAGGGTCATTCAGTGGGTACCCCGGACTGTTCATTCATAGTCATAGCAGCCAGAATTTTCTTCTATATTGATAACTAGCTGTAGTACCCGGCGTTGCCCGGGATAGTAATTGTCTGTCTGTCTCTCTCCCAGTCTCTGTTTATCGCTGTCTGTCTGTCTCTCTGTCTGTCTCTTTCCTTGTCTATCTGTGTGTATGTCTCTGTCTGTCTGTTTCTATCTCTCTGTCTGTATTTGTATCAGTCTATCTGTCTCCATCTCTGTATCTGTCTCTCTCTTTGTCTCTGTGTCTGTCTTTTTGTCTCTCTCTTTCCCCATCTGTCTCTTTGCCCGTCTGTCTCTTTGCCCATCTGTCTCTTTCCAGAGCTGTCTCTTTCCAGGCTGTCTCTTTGCCCGGCTGTACCTTTGCCCGGCTGTCTCTTTCCAGGGCTGTCTCTTTCCCCGTCTGTCTCTTTCCCCATCTGTCTCTTTCTAGGTCTGTCTCTTTCCAGGTCTGTCACTTTGCTCGTCTGTCTCTTTGCCCGTCTGTCTCTTTCCAGGTCTGTCAATTTTGCTGTCTGTCTCTTTCCCCATCTGTCTCTTTGCCATTCTGTCCCTTTCCCCGGCTGTCTCTTTGCCCAGCTTTCTCTTTTCCCAGCTGTCTCTTTGCCCGGCTGTCTCTTTCCCGGTCTGTCTCTTTGCCTGTCTGTCTCTTTCCCTGTCTGTCTCTTTCCCCATCTGTCTCTTTCCACGTCTGTCTCTTTCCCTGGCTGTCTCTTTGCCTGGTTGTCTTTTTCCAGGTCTGTCTCTTTCCAAGTCTGTCTCTTTCCAAGTCTGTCTCTTTCCCTGTCTGTCTCTTTACCCGTCTGTCTCTTTACCCGTCTGTCTCTTTACCCGTCTGTCTCTTTGCCCGGTCTGTATCTTTCCCGGTCTGTCTCTTTCCAAGTCTGTCTCTTTCCAAGTCAGTCTCTTTCCAAGTGTCTTTTTGCCCGGCTGTCTCTTTCCAGGACTGTCAATTTTGCTGTCTGTCTCTTTCCCCATCTGTCTCTTTGCCATTCTGTCCCTTTCCCCGGCTGTCTCTTTGCCCAGCTTTCTCTTTTCCCAGCTGTCTCTTTGCCCGGCTGTCTCTTTCCCGGTCTGTCTCTTTGCCTGTCTGTCTCTTTCCCTGTCTGTCTCTTTCCCCATCTGTCTCTTTCCACGTCTGTCTCTTTCCCTGGCTGTCTCTTTGCCTGGTTGTCTTTTTTTTTTTCCAAAACGTTTTTTATTGATTTTTCAAATTTGTAAAAACATGACAAGTATCATTGCAAAAGAAGAACATTCGTCTGACAAAATGTGACATAGAGGTGGGTGATACCCCAATTTGGAGTTCCATGTTGCTGTTCGATTTAAGATAGTATACAGTAACATTAAACCAAAACATAGGTAATGAAATATAATATAACATATGCAATACAATTCGTTAAATCTCTGTGTCGTCCCTGAATGATTTCAATTTTGCTAGCGTGTCTTGGTATTCCCAACCGTCTCGTCTCCCCCTCCCGCCAGAGCCCCCTCCTAGGTGATTCTCAGTTTACCCAGGCTGTCCTGAATATCGCTCAGGATATACCACTCCGAGTGAACAAAAGGTGCCATCAGGTTAATTATTTCTCCCTGTGTGAATTGGCTTTCAATAAAATGTCTCCATCTCACAAAAAACTTGGCTGTCAACCCATCTTTATCCCTCTCCGCTTCTAGTTTTTCCCACTTCAGAAGGTTGTGTAGTTCGCCCACAACCTCCTTTATGGATGGGCCCTCCCTTTGAATCCAGTGTTTTAAGATGCAACGCTTAGCTATCATGGCTATGTCATGCGTTATTGCGTATTTCCTCTTTTCCTGCGTGCTCGGTCCTCCTCCTACTCCTCCCTCAAAGGAGTGGAAAATCCACACCATTAAGTCTAGTTTGCTGAAAATTCCCCATGTTGACTGGGCAAATAGTCTGACTTGGTTCCAGAACCTAGCGATTGTCTCACATTCCCATAGCCCATGCAGCATATCCGTTTTTTCTTTTTGACACTTAGGACACCACCTATCCCTACCTGGTATGTTGAAACCTATAATGGCCCTATGTAGAATTCTGAATTGAGTGTCTCTCCATCTCTCATTGGTAATGTGTTTCCGCACTTGTACCCATCCTCTCAGTATATCATCCACCACTTCTTCCCTTCCCAATTGTTTCCCCCACGCTTTTAAAGTCCGACTATCCTCCCGAGAGATAAGCACCCCCCTTAGCGATCGATAAATTTTAGAGACATTTATACTTGTTACATCACATTCCAGTAACTCATCAATCGAACTTCTGTTCAGCTCTCTTCCAACCACACCCAGGTCTCCTATTATTCCATGTTTCAATTGTTCATACTGGATGACATGTGAGCTATTAAGGTTGTACTTATCCAGCACTTCCCGACCTGTCATCCACCTCCTGTCCTCCACATTCATAACATCTATCATTCTCCTGACTCCCCTCTCTTTCCATCTAGTAAATAGCTTGTTTTCTCGTCCCAGGGGAAAATTTGGGAATGCCCAGGGGTTCAAGTACTTGGACACTTTCCATGAGAGCCCCAGTTTTTTCCTTACCGACTTCCATGTTAGCATGGTGTCTCGGAATATAATTGAGTTCCTTATGTGCCCTTCAACCCTGGATAGTGGGGAGTGCAGAATGGACGTCAGATCCCACGGTGACGCATATTTAGTTTCCATCGCATGATCTGAGTGCCTACTCGTTCCTCTCACCCAATCAATTACATGCCTCATGATACATACAAGATTATACCCTTGGACATCTGGAAAGTTTAGACCTCCCTCCTCTGCTGACTTCATCAGCGTACGCAGCTTTATTCTGGGTTTCCTTCCCCTCCACAGAAATTCTGTATACGCGGAGTTGAGCTTATTCACATCCTTTAGTTTTAGCAATAGCGGGATTGTCTGGAAGGGATACAGCAGCCTAGGAAAGCTCATCATTTTTATCAGGTGACATCTTGCCAGTAATGGAAGTGGCAGACCTTTCCATCCCTTTAATTGAACTATAATTTTCCTGATTAGCGGTCCATAATTCAAGTTATAGATTGTTTCCACCGATCTTCCTATATGCACTCCCAGGTATTTAATTGAAGATTGTGCTATAGGAATTCCACATAGACAGCCATCCCTTATTTGTCCCCCCATTGTCCCATGATGCCCCTTTAGGAACATGATCTCGCATTTTTTTTTGTTCAGTTTGAAACCGGAGAATGAGCCAAATTTTTCAATCAAGGCAAGAGTCTGTGGCAAATCCGCACCGGGGTCCCCCATATAAAGTATGATGTCATCAGCAAAAAGCGCTGTCTTTACTTCTGAACCCCTTATCTTGATTCCTTTAAAGCTATTTTGTCCCTGTAGTATTCTTGACAACGGCTCGATTGCCAGGTTGAATAAAAGAGGAGATAATGGGCAGCCCTGTCTTGTTCCCTTCATCAAAGGGAACACGTCTGATAGAAAGCCCGGAGTGTGAACCCTAGCTCCCGAGTTGGCATAAAGGTTTCTAATGTAAAGTCTCATCTTGCCTACAATCCCTATGGCCTCCATTACCCTGTCTAACCACCCCCAATTTACATTATCAAACGCTTTTTCTGCGTCAAGTGTAACTAGGGCAGGTCTAGCCCCTCCCTCAGTGAGACCCAGTCTAACCGCGTCTACCACTAGAATTGTCTTTCGGATATTGGTAACGGCATTTCTCCCCTTAATAAACCCCACCTGGTGATTCGTAATGATCCTAGGTAAGATCTCGGCCAGTCTATTAGCCATGATCTTGGACATAATTTTTAAATCCTGATTTATGAGCGATATAGGTCTATAACTAGAGGGATCATCCAGGTCCTTGGTTCCCTTGGGGAGTAATTTAATATATGCTATGTTGGAATTTTTGGGTATTTCCGCCCCTCCCAGGAAAGCATTAAAGACTGAGGTTAGATCCGGCGAGATCAGATCCTTCAGAGCCTTATAGAATTCACTATTGAAACCGTCAGGTCCCGGTGCCTTGTTGGTGTTAAGCTCCCCAATTGTTCTCGTCACCTCCTCTACTGTGATATCTGCGTTTAAGGCACTCAAATCTTCCTCCGTCAAGCTAGGCATTTGGGCTTGTCTTAGCCACTCTGCCTCATCAGTCATGTCGTTATTCCCTGACCCATATAGTTTTCTATAGTAATCTCCCAACAGTTTATTAATGTCCTTAGGATCCGTAGTCACCTCTCCCCCCTTTGTTTTCAGTTTAGAGATCACTGTCATCTTTCTGCTGCCCCTTGCCAGATTGGCCAACATCCTTCCCGCCTTGTTGCCAAACCTATGTAAGTCAACCTCCTTGTGCGACCAGAATAGTTGTTCCTTTTTTTTGGCCCATTCGTCAAATCCCTCTTTTGCCTCCAACCATCTGCCTTTTGTCATGGGAGATCTATTTGTCACATAATTTGTATATGCTACCCGTACTGCTTCACTATGGAAATTATAATTCTCATTGGTTTTCCGTTTGATCATGGCTGCGTACCCCACCAGACGGCCCCTTAGGACCGCTTTTGCCGTTTCCCAAAATATCACTGGGGACTCTCTATGTTCCTTATTGTCCTCTGCGAATTCTCCCCACCACTCCTGTAGCACCTTGTGGAAATTATCTTGCCTGAGAAGGAACGATGGGAATCTCCATATGATATCTGTACCTCTCCTGAATTTCTCTCTAATGCCCAATCTCACCGGACTATGATCAGAGATCACCATATTCTCTATCACACAATCTTGCGTTCCACTCAGTAAGTCTTGCGAGATCCAGAACTGATCAATACGTGACCAGCTATCATGAGGGTGAGAGAAGTGTGTATACTCTCTGTCATGTGGGTGAGTTAGTCTCCAGATGTCTTTCAGTCCTACGTCTTCTAATGTTACATCCCTATTGTCTAAACTCCTGCCCACATTAGCTGTCCCCTCCTCGCCCCTCCTCCTATCTTCAGCTGAGTCTGGGACAGTGTTAAAATCGCCTCCCACTATAATGTTAGCCTCCCCATCTGCTAATATGGTGGCCTTTATGTCATCATGGAATGTGATTTGTTGTGAATTTGGGCCATAGACATTATAAATACTGAGTTTACCCGCTGGACTAACGATTGTTAAGTGCTGCCACCTTCCATGGTCGTCTGCCTCATGTGCCACTACCTCATGACTGAATTGTTTATTTATTAGAATCATAGTGCCCGCTTTTCTACCTTGTGCCGCTGCCCCGTAAACGGTGCCCACCCAATGTTTCTTCATGCGGAAAAAGTCCTCCCCCCCCAAGTGGGTTTCCTGTAATAAGGCAATGTCTGTCTTTAGTCTTTTCAGATGTCTCAATATCATTGCTCGTTTGTTAGGTGATCTCAGCCCTTTAACATTCCACGTAGTTATCTGTATCATGTTAACCTGTGTATTCTGCTTTTACTACTCCCTCCCCTATGGGCCCCTGCATCAAGGAAGACGAGATGTTCGACACTAGAATCACAGTTGGTACCACAAAATCGACACTCCCTTTCCCCACCTTGCAAATATAACAAATACAACAAAAAGCATGTAACTGTAAAACATATTTTCCCTTCCGAGAAATCCACGGCGTTTCCCGCCACGTTGGTGAGCTCCCCTATTCCTAGCCAAAATATGTAGCTCCCTAATCACCCCCCAAAAAATATATGTTCTATCCCCGGACTAACTTGAATAAGCCTTTGAAAATTATGCAAAAATTAGCACAGTATGTCAAAACCTCAGCAAGATTCTCCAGTCCTACTTATCTCTGACTCCAGGTAGCCATCAGTCCGCCCAGAACAGGCCCACTTCATTTGAATTTGGATGATGTTCCTGGACAAAGGAGAAAAAGAAAAAAAGACAAAAAAAGACCAAGGGGAGAGAAGATGGAGAAAGAAAGGAGAAGAACAAAAAAAAAAAAGAGGGGGGGAAGAGGACCCAGACTTTGGGATGTTTTCCTCTCTTTTCTCCCTTCCCCCTCCTCCTCTCACCTCCCCAACCCTCTCTCCGTAATGCATCCTCCTCAACGCCTCTCCCTGTTTGGGAAGAGAGAAAAAAAAAAAAAAAAAAAAAAAACAGGCAAAAAAAGGAAAAACAATGAGCGAGTTCCAGTTCAGGTATCATGGTTTCTCTCCAAGGGTTGGTTCCTGTGTTCCAGGCGAGAATTATGCTGTCGACCCGGGCTTGGCCTCCTTTCCTCCCTGGTCTCGACTTGCTTTTGTCCCCCAAGACGTCCCACATCTCTTCCTGAGCTTGTGGGGGATCCTCTTCTATTATTCCCTTCTCCACTAGCTCCTTTTTCTTGCCTTTCTGACCTAGTCTTGTTGAGCTCTGCCATGAGAATGTTTTCTGCTTCTTTGTAGTCCTTGTAGTATACAAACGAGCCATTGGGGTTTCTAACTTTCAGTGTAGCAGGGTATAATAGCTGGCACTTTACTTTTTTGTTGTACAGAAATGAGCAAATTTTGGTAAATTCTTTTCTCCTTCTGGATACTTCCGCTGAATAATCCCCAAAAATTAGCAGTCTGTTGCCTTGATATTGTAGTGGACGCTTTCGTTCTCTAAAGGCCCTCAATATTTCCTCCTTATGCTTATAATCAAGGTACTTGACAATCACCTGCCTGGCTCTTATCGGGGTATTCTTGTTTGAGTTTTGGCCCTCTCCCTTATTCGCCTCCTGGTGTCTCAGTGGACCCACTCTGTGGGCTCTTTCAACTCTGAATTTCGCCTTTATGCCCAGGGCCTGCGGTAGCTCCAACTCGCATATATTATCCAACCGTCCAATCGACACAGACTCTGGCAACCCGACTATACGTAAGTTGTTTCGTCTCGATCTGTTTTCCAAATCGTCCGCTTTATCCTTCAAGTATTCATTAGATTTTGCTAGAGCTGCTATTTGTGCTTGCATAGCCAGTATTGTCTCCTCGGAGTCAGATATTCTCTGCTCTGATTCTGCCAGTCTAGAGGCATGGGCATTTATCTGTTTTTGCATATTAGCTAATGATGTTTGTATGGCTGCCTCAATAGCCACTTTAACCTCTTTTGACAAGTGTGATGTCACTTCTTCAGCCAGTTTTTTATAGTCCACATTAAGCTTTTGTGTGTACTTGTCTTGGCCTGCAGGTGGTGCTGTTTTCTTAGTTCTCTTTGTCTGGACTGGGCCACCACCTCCATCCCCCAATAGCTTGCAGGCTTGTGATGTTGGTGTAGTAGGCTGCTTTTTGTTTCCTTTGGAAGGGGTACTATGAATTCTTGCATTTGACTTCCTGTGAGTCTGAGTGGGATTAATCTCCCTGTGCTGTTTGTCAGTTTCATCCTCCAACACTGCTGTGTCTCTGAGCTGCCCTGCTTTGTCTGCATCTTCTCTCCCCTCTGCCTCCATATCTCCTTCATCCTCCCATTGCGATCCACCATCATCAGTCCCCTGCATCCACCTCTCTCCTGCTGTGTCCTCCTGTGACTCCTCGCTCATATCTTCCTTATCTCCTGTCTCCTCGCTCATATCTCCCTTATCTCTCCCCTTCCAGCTCTGTGTTTGCTTTTCTGTGTCTCTCACCATGCGTTCAGGCTCCTCCCCCATCAGGCTCGGTGCCATTATCTTATCTTCTCCTCTGTCCATATCAAAGCTTCTCCAGGCTGATTCACTGCTCCCAGAGCTTCTCAGGAGGTACCGTTCCATAGCTGTCTGCTTTAGGTAACCTCCTGTGCTGCTCTCTGTTTGGTGGCTCGTCCGGGGGGTCTGTTTTTAGTCGGTTTCTGTGAGGGGTGGCAGGAGCTTCTCCCCTAAGCTGCCACCTCAGCCAGGACAGGAACAGGAAGTCCCTGGTTGTCTTTTTCCAGGTCTGTCTCTTTCCAAGTCTGTCTCTTTCCAAGTCTGTCTCTTTCCCTGTCTGTCTCTTTGCCAGTCTGTCTCTTTGCCCGGTCTGTATCTTTCCCGGTCTGTCTCTTTCCAAGTCTGTCTCTTTCCAAGTCAGTCTCTTTCCAAGTGTCTTTTTGCCCGGCTGTCTCTTTCCAGGACTGTCTCTTTCCAAGTATGTCTCTTTCCCCATCTGTCTCTTTCCCCATCTGTCTCTTTCCCCGTCTGTCTCTTTCCCCGTCTGTCTCTTTCCCCGTCTGACTCTTTCCCCGTCTGTCTCTTTCCCCGTCTGTCTCTTTGCCAGTCTGTCTCTTTGCCAGTCTGTCTCTTTGCCAGTCTGTCTCTTTGCCCGGTCTGTATCTTTCCCGGTCTGTCTCTTTCCAAGTCTGTCTCTTTCCAAGTCAGTCTCTTTCCAAGTGTCTTTTTGCCCGGCTGTCTCTTTCCAGGACTGTCTCTTTCCAAGTATGTCTCTTTCCCCATCTGTCTCTTTCCCCATCTGTCTCTTTCCCCGTCTGTCTCTTTCCCCGTCTGTCTCTTTCCCCGTCTGTCTCTTTCCCCGTCTGTCTCTTTCCCCGTCTGTCTCTTTCCAAGTCTTTCTCTTTCCAAGTCTGTCTCTTTCCAAGTCTGTCTCCCCGGCTCTCTCTTTCCCGGGCTTTCTCTTTTCAGGGCTGTCTCTTTCCCGGGCTGTCTCTTTCCCCATCTGTCTCTTTCTCCGTCTGTCTCTTTGCCCGTCTGTCTCTTTGCCCATCTTTCTCTTTCCAGGTCTGTCTCTTTCCAGGCCTGTCTCTTTGCCCGTCTGTCTTTTTGCCCATCTGTCTCTTCGCCTGTCTGTCTCTTTCCAGGGCTGTCTCTTTCCCCGTCTGTCTCTTTCCACGTCTGTCTCTGTCTGTGTCTGTCTGTCTTTTTCTGTCTCTCTCTATCCAACTCCCCACCGATATCCTATTATCTCACACATAAGCTTCTTATACTAACAGTTTATTTTGTTCCTATAGCAACCACTGACAGTTGCTATTAATAGCCTATAGCTCCCATCTCTATTCAGTTTAATGGAGGCAGGATTTTTGAAGAGTAACTGTAAAGCGCGGGGTTACATTTTCCCGCCCAAACATAGTCTATGACGTTGCCTGAGTCACATGGAGTGTATGTGCAAAATTTCGTGATTGTAAATGTGACGGTGCGGATTCCTTTAGCGGACATACACACACACATACATACACACATACACTCAGCTTTATATATTAGATTGGCAGTTTTGTCCGTCCACCTGTTCCGGCATGTACCGCGGCACTGTCAGTTACGCAGCCGCAGTTCGAACGATGCTCCGGCTTCCAGGTCCTCATTGCACGCACGCACACACACATGCATACACACACACACACACACCACACATGCATGTGTACACTGAACACAAACACACACATATGTCTTCACACACATACACACACTGCTGTATATTCACTTGTCCAGGGCCGCGGCTGCAGCTGTCAGCGCTTTACTGCAGTTGAATGCTTTGTGGCACCGTAAAGCATTCAACTGCAGTAAAGCCATGACAACATCCTGCAGCGGACGCTCCGTTATCGGACGCTATCCCAGAGGGGTCTGTGAGCATGAAGACTGAAAGAAACAGCTGGATTCTCCGCGGGCACGAAGGAGACGTGAGAATATCTTTTATTGTGTGTAAACAACCTTATAATAGGGGACAGAAAGGAACTAGCAGGAGCACATTATTAAACAATGGGTTCATTACTGCAGGTGACATTACTGCAGGGCACATTACTAAACAGTGGGGACATTACAGCAGGGGACATCAGCCTCCCCCAACAGATCTGTATAACCCCAGCCCCCCCCCCCCACCAGATTTGTATATCCCCAGCCCCCCAGCTCTATATGCCCCCAGCTGATCTGTATGTCCCCAGCCACCCCCCCGTCAGATCTGTATGCCTCCAGCCCCTCCACCAAAACTGTATGCCTCCAGCCCTCCCCGCCAGATCTGTATGCCCCCAGCCCCCTCACCAGATCTGTATGCCCCCAGCCCCCCCACCAGATCTGTATGCCCCCAGCCCCCCCACCAGATCTGTATGCCCCAGCCCCCACACCAAATCTGTATGCCCCCAGCTCGCCACCAGATCTGTATGCCCCAGCCACCACCACCAGATCTGTATGCCCCCAGCCCCCACCACCAGGTCTGTATGCCCCCTACCAGATCTGTATGCCCCCAGCCCCCCCACCAGATCTGTATGCCCACAGCCCCCCCCACCAGATCTGTGCCTCAGCCCTTCCCGTCAGATCTGTATGCCCCCACCCCCACCAGATTTGTATGCCCCCAACCCCCAGACGAGATCTGTATGCCCCCAGCCCCCCACCAGATCTGTATGCACAAAGCCCCCTCCCCAGAACTGTATGCCCCACCACCAGCTCTGTATGCCTACAGCCCCCCCCACCAGATCTGTATGCCCCCAGCCCCTCCACCAGATCTGTATGCCCCAGCCCCCCACCAGATCTGTATGACCGTAGCCTTGTGACGCCCTGGGCAAGCCAGGGGTCACAGGTCATCACACCATCACACCCTACATCCCAGTTAGGAACACCAAAGCTACTAAAATCCTTGTTGCCTTCCTCCAGGGGCTGATGTTCACACCAGGGGGTGGGCCAGGCGGTTGGCTCTGCCCACCGAGGAGTACACAGCCCTGGAGGCGGGAAGAACCAGGCAGATAAGAAAAGATAGAGAAAGGAGGAAGAAGTGGAAAGAAGTGGCAGTTGAAGCCAGACTAGAGTCTGAGGAGGAGTGCAGTCAAGTGAGGGAAGTGAAGGAGTAAACAGTGGAGTGGTAGAGGAGCTAAGTGAAGTGAAAGTGAAGTAGTAGTGGAGCAAAGAAGAAAAGAGTAAAAGTGAGAGTAGAAAAGCCTGAAGTTGGTCCGGCTAAGTGCAGGACAGAGTCAGCAAGGTCAGCAACGGCGGTGACAGTCTGGAGGGGGACTGCTCGGAGGTTGCTGGAAGGACCGCGGACGGGTAGTGGCCCGGCGGTCTGGAGCAGTATACAAAGAACAGTCAGCACCAGGGCAGGGGCCTCTCGGACCCCGGCAAGGCTAGGAGTCGCCGTAAATTTGCCAATTCCGTCAGTGAAGGGGACGTCTGTCTCCAAACAACCAAGTCCCGATTGAAGGCAACAGTCCGACCGTTACAGAGAGACACCGCCACCGCCAGGGCACCAGTTTCTCAGGGCCAGCGCCTGCGGGCAAAGTAGGGCTCCTCCGGCCCATATCCAAGCCGGGGAGCGGGTTACCGGTGGGAACCCATCGCTACCAACACAGAAACATTAGGTGCAGGACAAAGGGACATCACCGTCACCTACTGGGAGAGCAAGTGCAGCCGTCCGTGGGAACCGTCTTTCCAGCCGTGTGGTTTACCGAAAAACTGTGTCAACGTCTCAGGCTGAGTGAGTACCACAGTGCCGCAAGGCACAGCGCTGCCCCTGCGTCCCTGCACCCCACCAAGCCCTGCATCACCGACCTCATCATTGGGCCTCGGGATCACCAACCCCTACCCACGGAGGGGCAACACAACAACTGGCTGCTCCATACCATCCTTCCCGGGATCCCCATACAGAGCAGCGGTGGTGTCAACAAATCACCACAACCGTGGGTGGCGTCACGGACAATAACCAATCCCTATACCCAAAACCCCCTTTCACTCACGGGCGAGGAGCGCCGCTAGAGTCCCCGGGATCCGGCCCATCGCTCGAGTCACCGAGCAGCAGCAGGCCGCAGCAGCCGCGGCAGCCGGCCCAAAGCAGAAGTGGGAGAGCGCGGCGTCCCCTCCTCCGCCCGCGACAGCCTCCCCCCCACTAGATCTGTATGCCCCCAGAACCCCCAGAACTGTATGCCCCAAGCCCCCTCACCAGATCTGTATGCCTCCAGCCCCCCCAGAACTGTATGCACCCAGCCCCCCTCACCAGAACTGTATGCACCCCTCCCCAGAACTGTATGCCTCCAGCCCCCCCTCACCAGATCTGTATGCCCCCAGCCCCCCCACCAGATCTGTATGCCCCTAGCCCCCCTCTCCAGATCTGTATGACCCCAGCCCCCCTCACCAGATCTTGATGACCCCAGCCCCCCTCACCAGATTTGTATGCCCCCAGCCCCCTCACCAGATCTGTATGCCCCCAGCCCTCCCTCCAGATCTGTATACACCACTAACATATTTGTCACATACAGCACACACACTGCTTCCAAATTAGTCAGAAACCGCATACATATTAGATACATACAGCATAGACAACACCCCATTTATACACTAGTCACATAGCGCGCACACATTGCTTATGTGACGGCCTGGCCTATCAGGTCGTCACAGGGTATTGTGCAATCTGCCCTTCTGCACAGTATCCACATCCTCCTTGGTTATGGGTCCCTGGCCTTTGGTGTTGCTAAGAACAAGCTAATCAAAATGCTAGAAACACTCTGTACCACACCCACCAGACACACCAATGGGTAGCCTGAAGTGAATAGGGCTGCCTTACCCCCACTTGGGGGGTTGGTTAGGGAGGGTCAGGAGTGTCAGGAGCAGACAGTTGAGAGAGATGTAGCATTGGAGGAGGTAGGAGCAGGGCTCCTTGAGAATACTAGGTGGCAGACGTTGGTCTGGGCCTGGTAGGAGATGAAACCCCGGTCGCAGGGGATCATGACAAGGGGCACAGAACTGCCGAGGAGGGCAGCCGGCGGCCTTGTGCCATCTCCGGGCAGGAGCCAGGGCACGACGGGGTACGTGGACCCTAGGCCGGGAAGTAGCTTCAAGCGTCCTCGTAATTCAACCGACGAGGATGGAACCTTCAAGATTTGCTCTCCACCTGCTCCAAAATCAGGGTACTAGCGCAACGAGGGGGATAGGACTTTCCCAATACACAGTCCAGAAAATCCCAAGCGTGAACCCTGAGAGCAAGCTCACTAACTTAGCCATACGGGTGAGCGGGACCCGACTAGTTCTATACTACAGGGGCCAATCAGTAGAAAGGTGTCAAGGTAAAGGTCACAGGCTAACAAGCAACACCAACAGGCATGGGGCCAGGCGTGCTCACCCCCTGCTGCAGCGGTGCTCAGAACTTTGGTTTACAAGTTGTCGGTGTCAGCATCATTGGACTGAGTGAGTATGCAGTGCCACTTACCTCCCCAATGGTATCCCTTTGTCAGCTTCACCGAGCCCCGGGGCATTCCCCCCTAGCCACGGAGGGGTTAAACACCTGGCTGCCATCCCATCGCCACCGGGTGCTCATAAAGGCAGCGGTGGTACTCCACCTTACCACGCACCTTGGGTGGTGTCACGAATTTTAAACACACAACCCTCTGTAAATACCCCCCTTTTTATTTCGAGTGCCGCACGACCCCTCCCGGGTCCGGAGACCCCTCGAGCCACCGCGGATCCGGATCCGAGCAGTTCTGGCTGCTGACGTGGGGATGGCACACCTCCATATTAGTCACATACCACCAGCACACACACTGCATACATATTAATCATATACAGTACTCATGCACCACCCACATATTAGTCACATAGAACTATCTTCATAGTAAAGAAGAACATGGAGTCCTAGAAGTGATGATCTGGTCCCCACAGAGCCCTGATCTCAACATCATCCAGTGTGTGTTGGATTACATGAAGATGTGGCACCCTTGAGGCCTCAGCCACCCAAAGTACTGCATCTGTCTTAAGGTGCAGTACTGATCTAGGTAAGAAGAAGTTAACCACGGGTGTTCAGAGCTTACACACATCCTGAGCTCATAACTTACGTAAACACTCAGTTACACAGGAAGACAGACAGTCTGGGGAATTCCTGGTTGCTGGGGCAACCACCAATTAGTCATCCCAAAGGTGGGGGCTGCCTGAGGAAGTGTGCTAACACAAACAGTTTCTAGTCAGACCAGTCTGAGATGGAGAAGGAACAACAGGTCCTTAAGGGGTGTGCTGCCCAGCTTCCCTCAGGAAGACTGCCCGGGATGCGTGCTTCAGAGCTATCTCGAGAAAGGATAAAGTGCCAGGACATCATGGGACTTGTAGTACCACGGCTGCTATAGAGCGTGCTTAAGAGCTTCTGTAGCTATGACTGGGCAGACTGGGAGGACAGAGAGAAGCAGGAGACGACCGGGTGGAGCTGGTGAGACAGAGGAGAGCATGGTAGCTGAGGTCGAGCCTATCCATTCCCACAGTGCCAGCGCAGTCAAGGTGCAGAGCCCTCGGTTGGGGAAACCTTCACGAACTCTAACAAATCTGCAGGGGATGGGGATTCCAAGTCCCATCGTCCACTACCCATTTTTCCGGAGCACAGTGGCATATATAGGATCCGGGGTCAGGGCCACAGCTGGACCTCACATCAGACCCACGTCACCTGCATATGGGAAGGGACACTTAATACTAACGGCGGGGTCCCCAAATTGCTTCAGGCAATGGGGAACCACGTGTCAATGCAGAAGAGGAGGGTCCCACACGCTCCACAATACCGGTGGTGACCTCGGATTCATCCGGGATCGACTGGGAACCAGCATGGCGGTGACTGGTACCCTGAGGGCAGCATCATAAGAACTGTGAGTAAAAGACCTGGACCCGCAACTGTTGCCTCAGTGCCTTATTACCGGCGCACCACGCTTCGGTGCCAATGGCCCCTCATCTCCGTCGCCACCGTTTACCCCTGGGGCTCGTTCCACCTGTCGGGAGCTGGACTATCTGAGCTGCATCAACATCAGCCCCGGGGGAGAGCCACATCTCGCAGCGGTGGTTGAATGCCTGGCCGCGCACCACGGGTGACGCTGCAAAGCAAACCCCCTACCCCCATTACCGGGACAACCTGCACCCTTCTTTAATGACACCGATGGGGCCACGGAGCCAGGTCAGGCCAGTCACAGCAACCCCAAAATACCACTGGCCCGGAGACGGGTGAGCCCTGAGGCCCCGGGGGCGCTACGAAGAGACAAAAGGATTTGCACAAGTGACATCCACAGATCTGGCGTTAGTTCTCCAAGATATTTGGGACAACCTGCTTGCCGAGCTCCTTCAAAAACTGTATGTAACGCTAGGTTCACATTTCCGTTATTTATGATAAGTCACAATCTGCCGCTCTGATAAACAACGCAATCCGTTTGGCGGATTCTGTTGTTTCCCATAGACTTGTATAAGCGGCGGATTGCGACTGATGCCCTTGCGGTGCATCCGTCGCCTGACTGATCAGTTGTGGAACGACTGACAGTCGGGCGGCAGGAACGCAGAATGTAACGTTTTTTGAGCAGCAGAATCCTTATGTTTTCACTGCGCATGCTCAAATCTTGTGTTTAATCATTCAAATGAATGTCTCTCTCTCTCTCTTGGTGGCCGGGAGATCAGCTGATCGCCTGGCGGATGGCTTCTGTGAGCGATCAGCTGATCGCCCGGCTATTGTGAACGATCAGCTGATCGCTCTCAAAAGCCGGCGGCCGGGAGATCAGCTGATCGCCTGGCGGACGGCTTCTGTGAACGATCAGCTGATCGCTCTCAAAAGCCGGCAGCCAGGAGATCAGCTGATCGCCTGGCGGACGGCTTCTGTGAGAGATCAGCTGATCGCCCGGCTATTGTGAACGATCAGCTGATCGCTCTCAAAAGTCGGCGGCCGGGAGATCAGCTGATCGCTCACAGAAGCCGGCCACCGGCTTTTGAGAGCGATCAGCTGATCGTTCACAATAGCCGGGCGATCAGCTGATCTCTCACAGAAGCCGTCCGCCAGGCGATCAGCTGATCTCCTGGCTGCCGGCTTTTGAGAGCTGATTGTTCACAGAAGCCAACGGAATCCGCTTTATCATGACAATGAATTCCAATTCTTGTCTCCCGTTGTACAACGGATCAGTCACAAGCGTCAAGCAACGCATGTGACTGATGCAAAACAACGCAAATGTGAACCTAGCCTAAGTGATAAGTGACTTGGAAGAATTGATGCTGTCTTGATGACAAAGGGTGATCAAACCAAATTTCGATTTGATTTAGATTTCTCTTTTTTATTTTATTCACTTTTCATTTTTTCAAAGGTCTATTTTATTTAAAGCATTCTTACTTTGATGTATTTTTTCCTCACCCGCCTAAAACTTCTGCATTGTACTGTCCATATAACCACCTCTGTAAGGTATATAAAGTGCAAATGGTGCACAACTTTAATAAAAATATTCTTTACTTAGCACACCCATTCGACAGTGCCTTACAATTTAGTTAATGTTTTAGGATTTTAAAATCATATGACTGCAAATTCAATTGGTTCGATGCATTTGCTGTTACCAGGAAATAAGCAATAAGTATTGTGGCTGCTGATGACCGATCAAAGTTGTAAAATCTTATTATTCTGTGTCATTGTTTGGGTATAAAAGGCTCAAAACTACTTAACAGAGGTTGTCCTTCACTTTTACATTGATAGCCTATCCTTAGCATAGGTCATCAATGTCTGATCGGCTCCGACACCCGACACCCCCGCAGATCAGCTGTTCTTGGTTCCGGCAGCAGATCTTCCTCCCATTCAAATCAATAGGAGGCGAATGTGCATTACCCAGCGGTGGCCACTATCAGAAGATGGAGCAGCTCCAGAACTGAGCATTTCCAGCTGCTGCTGCCAGGACTGAGAACAGCTGATCAGCGAGGGTGCCAGGTGCTGGACCCCAGCCAAACAGACATTGATGACCTATCCTAAGGATAGGACATCAATGTAAAAGTAGTGGACAACCCCTTTAAAGAGGACCATGCCCACCTGATCAAACAACCACATCCACCCCGTTGTAGTTAGGACTGAATGGAGCAGTAGGGTCATGATGACTGACTTTCTGCTCAGAATCAATGGGGCCACAACAATGAGCCCATACACAATAGATGATTTCAACTGTAAAAAATGACTGTTGGTTGATTTGGTGAAATTAACAATCTTTTGTTGTGACCAATGACCAACCAATGAATGTTCATTATCATTCAGGACACCGGTCAGGTATGTTAGATTTCTTTGGCTGCTGATCAACAATAGTGGCCAATGCAGCATGAGAAGTGTTTTCGGCCGAAAATCTGTTGGGTCATTTTCCTGTAAGGTATATGTAGGCCTTAAAGAGGTTACCCGGGTCTATTTTATTATTTTACCATGTGTCTAAGAACTAACAGGTAGGTAGTTGATAATTAGCTACCTGTTCTCTACCTGGTGCTGGCTCAGAGTGATCACGGACAGCTCCTGCCTTCGATTCTGCTGCTTCACCTCAATAAAGCAACTCTTCTTCCAGGCTGCTCTGTAGATGGGGCATGACTGCTGACATCATGCTGTATGATAGCTGGTTCCCCGCAATAGGGCAGCGGGGAGCTGATTGTCTATCAGCAGTCATGCCCCATCAGTAGAGCAGACGAGAAGGTGCTGCTCTGTGGACATGACAACAGTGGTAGCAGCAGAATCGCTGGTAGGAGTGGTCTGTGACTGCTCTGAGGTTTAAGAGATCGGTGCCAGGCAGAACAAGGTAGGTAGTTAGAAACTACCAGCCTGTTAGTTTTTAGGCACATAGTAAAAGAAATAAAAAAGTTCTGGATAACCCTTTAATACTGCATAGCATAAATGGATATTCGGAAGTTTGAGACTATGGGTTATAGTCAATAGTTTCTATTTTCCTCTTAAGTAAATCCCCCCAAAAATTGTGCATTTTTGATTATTCATTTACAAGTACTTTTTCCTAATTTCTGGACTTAATGTTCGTAAGACATGTTCCTCCACATCAATTCTCCCTTTTTTCAGCTGTACACAATTTGCAATTTCTTCTGGCAATTCAGTCAAGTTGTTACCAATAAGATCCAAGCTGGTCAGAAGATGTAGCTGTCCAATCTCCGGTGGTAGTCTCGTAAGCTTGTTAGAACTAACATGTAGGGACCGGAGTCTAGAGCAACGGAACAACTCACGAGGTAGCAAAGAGATTTGATTAGAACTGATTGTCAGCTTTTCCAGACGAGTTAAGTGCCCAACCGCAGGAGGGATAAGTCTGAGATGATTATAGCTTACATCTAAGTGTCTTAACCTAACAAGGTTAAAAAGAGAAAGTGGTAAATTCTCCAATTTATTATTGGAAATTGATAGTTCTTCCAAATTACGTAGAAACTCAATAGATGGCGGGAGGTGACTAATAGCATTGTGGGATAGTCTTAGGATGCTAAGGCTCCGTAGACGCTGAAGGGTTCCTAGTTCATCAACGTATTGTAGATGGTTGTATGTTAAATCAATACATTGCAAGTTTGTTAAGCCAAAAACTGCACCAGGGATTTTAGAGATCTTGCAGTGGCAAAGTTTAAGCTGCAATAATTGGTTCATCCTTTTCAATTGACTCAGTGTCCCGAGTTCAGTGTCTCCATTTTGTATGCTCAAGTCAGACAGCTGCCCAGCTACATCCAACACTGCTGAAGGAAAATGAGGCAAGTTACTTGTCAGCGAAAGAGACTTAAGTCCAGACAGTCCTCGTAGAGACTGTAGACGGATGGACCGATTGTTTGAGCAATTGAGGTTGCCGGAAAGATGCAGTTGACTTAAATTCTTCAAGGCGTACATCCAAGATGGAAGTTCTTCCATGTCTGTAAATCTAACATGAAGCACTTTTAATCTTTCCTTTATGAAAGAAAAAGCTTCAGGGTCCATTTTGACTGAGCAGTGACTGATGTGGAGCTCAAAGAGAGACTTGAGTTGAGACACTGCTCCTACAAACTTGGCAGATGAGATCAACTCTAGCTTGAGAACTTCAATCTCACTCAATTCATAAACATCTTTTGGTATCACAGGGATCATGGACAGTTGCAGCTCGTAGCGACCATTGGCGTCCTTGTTGATCATCTGTCTCAGTTTCTCTGCAGGCCACTCAGAATTAAGTGCTAACTCTCTGAGCCTTCCTTCACTGACAGCGGACAGAAATACAGAGAATCTCCTTGAGTACAAGGTGTCGTAAAGGTCTACCATGTGCAACATGAAGGCAAAATCATTTTTAACATCGGGGATATCACTAAAGCCAGCACCTTCACTATTTTTTTCAAAGGAGTAAACCTTGAGGGTATTAGTTAATAACCAAAATAATGCATAGGCAGATAGGAAAGCGTAAATAGACACAAGTATGATATAGGTCACAAGAAGCTTTTCTAGTATGAAGGCTAAGTTGTGTGTGCAAGTGAACACAGAATATCCCATGAGATTTTGTATACCTGGTCTACAAGGATGGTGGAAGCTAAATGAACCTACCAAACTCAGTGAGTACCCAAGGATTATTGCTACTTTGACAACTTTGAAAACAGTTTGACCCACATAAACTCTATATACGACATCTGAATCCTCAGCATGAGATCGGAAATGTCGGATCTTCTCAAACAAAGCCTTAGCTTGCTCTCCTTCCTTTTTGTCCAATATCGCAGAAACTGAGACAGGTATGAATGACAATGGCATTTCATGTATTAATGGTGTCCTGGGGGAGTAATCCATGGAACGTGAGCTGCTGGACTTTTGACGGCTATGTTCTGGAGGTGGCTGGTCACTCGTTTCCTCAAGAGCTTTAGTAGTCCATGGAGATTCAAAACATTTTGCCAAGATAGACAGGAAATGTTCAACCTTTGAAGATGTTTTGGGATACTTGAACCAAAAATTACTGCTCACCAGTAGCAATAAAGTGTTGATAAGAGCCAAGTAAGGAAAATATTTTGACTGCCAAGGCATGACCCTGTGATAACAGACAACACTCACGTACATATACTGTTGGTAGTCTAAGTTGGTCAAGTGGCCGATATCTTTTGGAGACGTCAGAGTAGGTTTTGTGGCCATGCCAGCCTTACTAAAGTCATTTGACATATTCTCGGCAAGCTTTGACTTTGGCATACAGACAACTTTATCCATTGTGATAAGAAGTGTTGCAGAAAAGAAAGATGTCATGAGCATAATTATAAGGAGGTAATCCATGAGAACATCCCACCAAGGTTTCAGGGCCTTGAAATGGGCCTGGGACTCGCCAAGCGATGCAGCCTCGCTGACTGTGATCATACCTAAGAGTGGGGAGAAAAAAAAGCAAAATATTAAAAACATGAAAAAAAAAATCACTTTATTTGGAGTATTTGAAGGTTAATAAAGGTTTTCGTTAAGTCATAGTGGTGTAATATTTAAGTCTTGAATGCAATATTCCTTGTCAAGTTAAGTCTGGTTGGTCACTGAATAGCTTAAGGGTACTTCTCATAGCGAGATCGCTGCTGAGTCACAGGTTTTGTGACGTACCAGTGACCTCATCAGTGATCTCGCTGTGTGTGACACTAAGCAGCGACCTGGCCCCTGCTGTGAAATCGCTGATCGTTACACACTATTCTGGTTCATTTTTTGCTCGTTGGTCTCCCGCTGTGCAGCACACATCGGCGTGTTTGACGGCGGGAGACCAACGAGCCCCGACTCTGTGTAAGCATTGTACGCTGGTAACCAGGGTAAATAGCGGGTAACTAAGCAAAGCGCTTTGCTTAATTACCCAATATTTACCCTGGTTACCAGCGTACACCGCTTAGCACTGACTCCCTGCACACGTAGCCTGGGTAAATATCGGGTAACTAAACAAAGCGCTTTGCTTAGTAACCCAATGTGTACCCTGGCTACGTGTGCAGGGAGCCAGCGCTAAGCGGTGTACGCTGGTAACCAGGGTAAATATCGGGTAACCAAGCAAAGTGCTTTGATTAGTTACCCTTTATTTACCCTTGTTATCAAGCACAGAGTCGCCGATTGACAGCTCACCAGCGACCATGTATCGACGCACCAGCGATCCTGACCAGGTCATATTGTGGTCGGAATCGCTAGTACGTCGTTTAGTGAGACCACTTAAAGATGTCTCCTCACTTACCATTTTTGTGTGAAATGTAACATTTTCATGACAATTTTAACAGCATGTCTGTTGAGGTGAGGATTTAATAATCGAGGATAGGCCCGTCCCGATTGGGTGCACCTTGTCATGGTGGGATTGGTTTTACGCTTTTTTTTTTCTTCCATAAAAAACAGTGTTTACTAAATACCCTGTCATTTATATGTACTATCACTATTTACTTACTGCAGGGTATTTGTTTATTTTGTTTCTCTCTTAAGGCCACGTCTCACTAAGCGACATCGCTAGCGACATCGCTGCTGAGTCACGTTTTTTGTGACGCAACAGCGATCTTGCTAGCTATGTCGCTGTGTGTGACATCCAGCAATGACCTCGCCCCTGCTGTGAGGTCGCCGGTCGTTACTGAATGTCCTGGACCATTTTTTGGTTGTTGCTCTCCCACTGTGAAGCACACATCGCTGTGTTTGACAGCGAG
The DNA here is from genome assembly GCF_048569485.1 of Anomaloglossus baeobatrachus. NCBI lineage: Eukaryota > Metazoa > Chordata > Amphibia > Anura > Aromobatidae > Anomaloglossus > Anomaloglossus baeobatrachus. The sequence goes on along the minus strand of NC_134356.1, from coordinate 626,379,300 downwards.
AGAGCAACGATCTGAATGTGCAGGGAGCAGGGAGCCGGCTTCTGCGGACGCTGGTAACCAAGGTAAATATCGGGTAACCAAGCAAAGCCTTTGCTTGGTTACCCGATATTTACCTTGGTTACCAGCGTGCGCAGCTTCTAGAAGCCGGCTCCCTGCTCCCTGCACACGTAGCCAAGGTACACATCGGGTAACCATAAGCAAAGCGCTCTGCTAGTAACCCGATGTGTACCATGGTTACGAAGCACAGCGTCGTTACACGGGTCGCTGGTGGCTGATCTCTGATCACTGTAGAGATCTGCCTGTTTGACAGCTCACCAGCGACCCGTGTAGCGATGCTCCAGCGATCCCTGCCAGGTCAGGTCACTGGTGGGATCGCTGGAGCGTCGCTTAGTGTGACGGTACCTTTAGGTTTTGGCTGTTACATGGTGATTTTGTGAACGTGCTCATACATGTTGCATATATACCAACTTGCTCCTGCTCATACCAAATGCTCCTGCTCAGTTCTTTGGTTCAGCATTTCTGCCGTGACCGCGCCCCCAAAAAGCTGCAGTCATGTGTTACTTTAACCCCTTCACGACCTTGGATGTACTGGTACATCCAAGGTTGTGTCCCTGCCTTTAATGCAGGCTCACACACTGAGCCTGCATGTTTTCCTTCACATGTCGGCTGATCTGATCAGCCATCATGTGCCTTTAATGTCCAAGATTGTGTCCCTGCCTCTAATGCAGGCTCAGACACTGAGCCCGCATGTTTCCCTGCACATATCGGCTGATCTGATCAGCCATCATGTGCCTCTAACAGCCGTAGATGGATTGGGGATTTGCTCGTAGCTGTTAACCAGTTAAATCACGCCGTCAAATCTCTGACAGTGGGATTTAACACGTGCCAGTGGGGAGCGCATTATCCTTTGCTCCAATCGGTGGTCCAGTGATATGATCACGGGGCGCCAATGGGTTATCATGACATCCGGGGGTCAGCTGATGACCCGTGTCTGTCATGATGAACTTCCTGTAAATGCCGGCTTCGAGAGACATTCATAGGAGTGATTTCTGCTGCACAGAGCGGGGCTGATGCTGATGTGAAATGCCCGCGCCAGGGCTTGCAGGGCTCGCACGATCACCGGGCCGGTGGTATTCGGGGTCAGGCTGTGAGTGGCCCGACCCGGCTTCCGTGACCCCTGGCGGGTTTCAATAAAAGGAAAGTCCCAAAGTCAGTCCGGTGTTACAAGGGGGATGGAAGGAGGGTAACGCGGTTCCTGGGGAGCTTGCCATCGCTCTCACCCAGGAAACGGGACGGGGACGGGGGATGCTTGCAGCGCCACCCGTGGTTTGCGGCCAGGTGTTCAGCCGCCGCTGCGCAGTCTCTCTCCGGGGCAGGTGTTGCGGGCAGCCGGATGGAATCGCTCCCCACGGGTGGAGCGGGGTAGCCCTGGGAGGTTTATGAGACCCAGGGCAACAGTCCTCAGGGACACCGGGGGCACAGGGCGGCGACATTACTCACACCAGTCATGGAGTGTGGTTCCAGTTGTTCTTTATTAAAAGTCCGTTCCACATCGCACCCGGTTGCTGGTCCTCGACGCCTGTAACCTCTGGTCAGACCCGGGCAGGTAGGAGGCAGGGGGGTCCGGTGAGGTGTTCTGGGGGTCTCTCCCTTTTGTGTGCATTAGTGCCATCCCCATGGCATGGAGCATCTTGGGAACTCGCCACCTCTCTGTCTCTCTCATCCCGGTAGCGGACACCACCAACCACCACCGGGTACAACTTTCTCCAGGGATCCCCAATCCTCAGCTCCACTCCTCCTCTAGGTGTTATCAGCCCTGGTCTTGTGGCATCTCCTCAACAGGAGCTGTCCTGTGGATGTCTGCACTCTCCTGCAACCTCTGATGTTCTGCTAAACTTTCTGTGTGTTCTGCACTAAACTCACTCCTATTCAGGCCCCCCTCCCCTTGAGTTGTCATGGAAACCAGCCTGTGTGCAGTCACCTGCTCATTAAGGAGACAGGATGAGTCATAGGCTCAAAACTACATGCTGCAAAAGCTATTAACTCTCTCCTGCCAGTGTGATGTGAGTGTGTGTGTGGACTTCACTCCTCCTGCCTGGGAAAAAATGGGGTAACATTTAATACCCTGTAACGACCCAGTTGCAGGGGCATTACAGATGCACTGCTATGTATAGCACAGGTGATCAGATGATTGCAATTCCAAGTCCCCTAAGATGGCTAGTGTCGAAGGTGGGGGCCGGTTTCCCCGTCGCGGGGGCTGCTCGGGGAGATCGCGCTCGGATCCAGTGCCTTCTCCTCGGTGGCTCGAGCGGGCCGGACCCAGGACTCGAGCAGCGCTCCTCGCCCATGAGTGAAAAGGGGAGGAATTGGGGATTTGTATAGAGTTTGTGACGCCACCCACGGCTCGTGGTGATGGTGGGCACCACCACTGCTGGTGACGGGGTTCCCGGGAGCGATGGCGGGGAGCAGCTAGGTGTTGATCCCTCTGTGTGTAGGGGCTGTTGGTCCCGGGGCCTGGTGGCTGATTGCTTTCCAGTAGGATGGGGCTCGCAGGGTGCAGCGTGGTGCCGGATGGCACTGGTGTACTCACTCAGATACAGATGGACAGAGTCTCTGGTAAACCAAACAGCTGGATGGACGGGGCCCGCAGCCGGCTGCAGTGTTTCCCTTGATGGGTTGATGGTGGCTGTCATTTCCCTGCACCTGTGTTTGAATGTTGACTCCAATGCCTGGGCACCGGTAATCCGCTCCCCGACGTATATGTGCCGGAGGAGCCCCTTTGCCCGCAGACGCTGGCCCTTTGGATCTGTGGCCCTTGGCGGTGGCACTTATCCATACTGGTTGGGCTGTTGCCTTCAATCGGGACTTGGTTGGGAATGAACCCCTGAGGTCCAGACCGCAATCAGAGAATTTGACTAGAGGTTGGCTTTAAGCCTAGTCGGGGTCTGAGTACCCTGCCTGGTGCTTGGCTCCAATTGGCTCCCCTGTTCGGTACCAGCGGGCCACTGCCCGACCCCGGTCCTACGGTTCCGCTGACCTTCGCCAACTCCTGCAGACGGCCACCACCGTCTGCCGACCTTGCTGTACATGCCCGGGTTTCAACCCGGACACCAACAGTTTTCGCTCCTCTTTCACTACTGCCGACAACGGGACTCTACTTCCAACTGTGTGTTTTTCCCGCCTCCAGCCTGTGACCTCCTCGGTGGGCGGGGCCAACCGCCTGGCTCCGCCCCACCTGGTGTGAACATCAGCCCTGGAGGGTGGCAAGAAGGATTTTAAGTTTGACTGGTGTGACCTGTCCAGGGAAGAGTGTGTGTGTGTGTGTGTGTAGTGACCTGTGACCCCTGGGGTCCAGGGCGTCAAACTAGTAAATAGAATAAAAAGTGAAGAAAAAAAGATTTAAAAATATGAAAAAAAAAACAAAAAAACACAAAGTTCAGATCACACCCTTTTGTCACACTGAAAATAAAATAATAACCCCCCCCCACACACACACATATTTGGTATTGCTGAATTCAGAAATGTCTGATCTATCAAAATTTAAAATGAATTAATCTGATCATTAAAGGGTGTAATGAGAAAAAAATTCAAAACGCCAGGTTGACTGTTTTTTTAGCTGCTACAACTTAATAAAATGCAATAAGAGGAGACCAAAACATAACATCTACACCAAAATGAGATCAGTAAAATGTCAGCTTAGGGTACAAAAAATAAGTCATTACACAGCACCAGGTCCCAAAAAATGGAAATATTGCAGGTTTTGGAAAATGGTGCCAAAAACGCTATATATATGCTTCTGATTTTTTCCCCCACCAATTACGTAAAAGAAAAACTAAATATGTTTGGTATCTATGAACTCGTACTGACCTGGAAAATCATAATGCCAGGACAGTTTTACCATATAGTGAACGTGGTAAATAAAAAAAAAAAAAACAATTGTGGAATTGCACTTTTTTTGCAATTATACCACACTTGGAATTTTTTTTTACAGTTTTATATATCCCTCAAAAAACAAGCCCTGATACGGCTATATTGATGGAAAAATAAAAAAGGTTATGGCTCTTGGAAGAAGAAGGGGAGAAAAAAAAAGAGAAAATCACTGGGTGGTGAAAAGATTAAAATCTTTGTTGGATTATAAAAACATGTTATATACAATTTGTCGAATATTTAAACAAAAAACTATAGGTGATAACTTGCTAACTTGATGTCAGCTGCACCTTTTTAGTAGACTCACCCCTTGTGTTTAAATAGCCAGGTCTCCCAGGAAGCTTTGCTGACTATACAAATCCATTTGTATGCAAGCCACCTTGGTGGAAGGAGCTGCTTTGGATTCTCCTGAAATTGTATCCTTTCCATTTTGGTTGTTTATCCTATTTGTCTCCCCTACCCTCTTGTCTTATTAGTGCAGCAATGGGTCTAGTGAACCTCACCCGCCTCTCACTAGTCAGGGCCTCTATAGGGTTTCCCAAGGGTGCTGCTTGGCGACAGTTTCAGAGACTTAAAGGGACTGGCTAGGAGAGTAGGGACAGCTACAGGTGAGGATAGGTGGTGTCCATCTACCCTTTGACTAATTCCAGGGCCAACTGTTGTTATCATTTCTTCGGTGTCCCCCTTATCTGTGGTGTTTTTGAGGTGTGTTTTTCGTTGTGCGTCAGACTTCAGTTGGTCTGAACGCACTCACCACGCTTGTTGCATGACATTGTAATCTTTTTCCAAATCTTTTCAACAGATTTTTGCAGCCTCTAAATCCCACTTTCTGTAACTTCCTATCATAGATTGCTATTACCAGTACTAAAGAGGTTTGCCACTTCTTTTAATTTGATGGCCTCTCCTTAGGAGAGGTCATCAACATCTGATCAGACGGGGTCCGACACCCCACACCCCTGCTGAACAGCTGGTCATGGTGCCGCTGGCGCCAGGAAATGCTCTGTTGTGAAGATTTGCTGTCAACTGATTGCGGCTGCATCCGGGTACTGCACATCCGCCTCCTTTTGATTTGAATAGTAAATAGAGCATTTCCAGGCACCTGCTGCCACCACTGGCTGATCTGTGCTGGTGCCGGGTGTGGGACCCCGGCCAATCAGACATTAACGACCTATTTTAAGGATAGGCCATCAATGTAAAAGTAGTGGACAACTAATTTAACAACATATTGTTAGGCCGGGTTCACACTAGCGTATTTTACAGTTAGTATATAAACCACAATGACCGACCACAGGTCCAACGAACCGAACCTACAGCCTCATATGTTAGGTTCAAGAGGCCTTTGGTCAGTTCAGCCATTACAGTCCATATATGACTTATTCTGTTTAATTCTATATGCTCCCTCTCCAAAACCCCCAATTAATATGTGCCAGACAACAACACTTCACATACAGTCATATGAAAAAGTTTGGGCACCCCTACTAATGTTAACCTTTTTTCTTTATAACAATTTGGGTTTTTGCAACAGCTATTTCCGTTTCATATATCTAATAACTGATGGACTCAGTAATATTTCTGGATTGAAAAATGTGCAGAAAATGTGCAATCCGCATTTAAACAAAATTTGACCGGTGCAAAAGTATGGGCACCCTTATCAATTTATTGATTTGAATACTCCTAACTACTTTTTACTGACTTACTAAAGCACTAAATTGGTTTTGTAACCTCATTGAGCTTTGAACTTCATAGGCAGGTGTATCCAATCATGAGAAAAGGTATTTAAGGTGGCCACTTGCAAGTTGTTCTTCTATTTGAATCTCCTATGAAGAGTGGCATCATGGGCTCCTCAAAACAACTCTCAAATGATCTGAAAACAAAGATTATTCAACATAGTTGTTCAGGGGAAGGATACAAAAAATTGTCTCAGAGATTTAAACTGTCAGTTTCCACTGTGATAAAAAATGCCAAACAGGAAAACGGGTATATGCCGCGCTAAAAAACCACTGGTACAAAGAATATAACGGAATTTCTTTTATTTCAGCATCCAACGCGTTTCAGAGACAAGGACCGTCTCCTTCTGGGAAAAAGGAATTGTTGATTTCTTTTTCCCTGAAGAAGGAGACGGTCCTTGTCTCTGAAAAGCGTTGGATTGCTGAAATAAAAGAAATTCCATTATATTCCTTGTACCAGTGTTTTTTTAACGCGGCATATACCAGTTTTCCTGTTTGGCATTTTTTATTACGTTTTATACGGGGCCGCTGCTTGGACCACGCGGACACTCACATGCTTATTCAGGAGCTGTGACTGGCACAACCCGACCAGGTGAGTGTACCTCTCTATACTTCTATACGGTTAATACCGGGTAAGACCCTATTGCGCCTCCTGTCTCCCCATCTTTAGCAGTTTCCACTGTGAGGAACATAGTAAGGAAATGGAAGAACACAGGTACAGTTCTTGTTAAGCCCAGAAGTGGCAGGCCAAGAAAAATATCAGAAAGGCAGAGAAGAAGAATGGTGAGAACAGTCAAGGACAATCCACAGACCACATCCAAAGACCTGCAGCATCATCTTGCTGCAGATGGTGGCAATGTGCATCGGTCAACAACACAGAGCACGTTGCACAAGGAGAAGCTGTATGGGAGAGTGATACGAAAGAAGCTTTCTGCAAGCACGCCACAAACAGAGTCGCCTGAGGTATGCAAAAGCACATTTGGACAAGCCAATTACATTTTGGAAGAAGGTCCTGTGGACTGATGAAACAAAGATTGAGTTGTTACAAAAAGGCGTTATGCATAGAGGCAAAAAAACACGGCATTCCAAGAAAAGCACTTGCTACCCACAGTAAAATTTGGTGGAGGTTGCATCATGCTTTGGGGCTGTGTGGCCAATGCCGGCACCGGGAATCTTGTTAAAGTTGAGGGTCTAATGGATTCAACTCAGTATCAGCAGACAACAATGTGCAAGAATCAGTGACGAAGTTGAAGTTACACAGGGGATGGATATTTCAGCAAGACACTGATCTAAAACACCGCTCCAAATCTACTCAGGCATTCATGCAGAGGAACAATTACAATGTTCTGGAATGGCCATCCCAGTCCCCAGACCTGAAAATCATTGAAAATCTGTGGGATGATTTGAAGCGTGCTGTCCATGCTCGTCGACCATCAAACTTAACTGAACTAGAATTGTTTTGTAAACAGGAATGGTCAAATATACCTTCATCCAGGAACTCATTAAAAGCTACAGGAAGCGACTAGAGGCTGTTATTTTTGCAAAAGGAGGATCTACAAAATATTAATGTCACTTTTATGTTGAGGTGCCCATACTTTTGCACCGGTCAAATTTTGTTTATACGCGGATTGCACATTTTCTGTTCGTACAATAAACCTCATTTCAATCCAGAAATATTACTCAGTCCATCAGTTATTAGATATATGAAACTGAAAGAGCTGTTGCAAAAACCCAAATTGTTATAAAGAAAAAAGATTAACATTAATAGGGGTGCCCAAACTTTTTCATATGACTGTATAGGATGACAATGTCATTTTCTAAATGGGGTTTTCAAAATTTCAGATAATTACGCTAGGGTCCAGCATCCAAAGCTAGAATTTTTCCTAAACGGCCTTCAATGTGGTAAAAAAAGAGGGACAGATTTACTAATGTGGCCTACGTCTGCCGTGTTGCACATGGCTCCTTGTCCTACTCACAGACACATTGATGCATCATGATTATATTTTTGTTTTGACAATTGTATTATATCTGTGTTTTATTTATTTTTTTTTTATTTATTTTTTATTTATTTTTTTTATTTATTTTTCTCCAAAAATTTGTTCTCTTCATGCCTATTTGAATGCTCTTTAATTACCGTAAATAAAATTACTTAGTTATGGTTTATTCTGTTATGTTGCATTATATAAAAATTTAATTTTTGTAAAAATAAAAAATAGAAATGAAAAGGATTTGTGCTCATATAATGTTTGGCACATAGTAAATGAAAGAAAGCTGTAACGAACAAAACAAAATAAAATACGACCTAAATCAGAACAAGCGAACAATTTTGGTGCGAACGACTACGGAATTTGGGAGCTTTCGAAATAACAAAATCTGCTCCAATCTTTTCCTAATTTTATTATAGATCATATTATTTTGTAATGTAAGAATCATCATCACTAGAATTCGTGTATCGTAATTCTCTTCTACGTCCTTTACCTGATGTGTGGTGCCTAGCTTCTTCTGCTCATGAGACCCATAGACATTCCCACCGATATGAACCATCGACTGTGGAATTCGGAAGCTTTCGAAATACCAAAATCTACTCCAATCTTTTCCGAATTTTATTACAGATCATATTATCTTGTAGTGTAAGAATCATCATCACTAGAATTTGTGTAATTCTCTTCTACATCTTTACCTGACGTTTGGTCCCTGGCTTCTTCTGGACATGAGACCCATAGACATTCCCACCAAGATGAACCATCGACAATGGAATTTGAAGCTTTCGAAATAACAAAATCTGCTCCAATGTTTTCTGAATTTTATTATAGATCATATTATCTTGTGATGTAAAAATCATCATCACTAGAATTTGTGTAATTCTCTTCTACGTCCTTTACCTGATATGTGGTCCCCGGCTTCTTCTGCTCCTGAGACCCATAGATATTCCCACCGATATGAACCATTGACTATGTAATTCGTGAGCTTTCAAAATAACAAAATCTGCTCCAATCTTTTCCGAGTTTTATTATAGATCATATTATCTTGTAATGTAAGAATGGGCATCACTAGAATTCATGCATCGTAATCCTCTTCTACACCCTTTACCTGATGTGTAGTCCCTGGCTTCATCTGCCCATGAGACCCATAGACGTCCCCACTGATATGAACCATCGGCCTTCAGGGTTACCCTGCTGAACATTCACATCTCAAGTGTCCTTACCTTGTTGGAGTCTTGCAGAACTCACAGTCCTTACCTCTACGGGCGAGCATTTTTAAACCAGGAAGCTGCAGCGAATTCTTTCTCAATCCTGGACAAGCCTGAGCGTGTGCCTTGTGCGATGTGTCCTTTATCTTTTTAGAACATTTAAAATTACATTCCTCCAACTTCTTTCCCAAGGCTAAAAGTTTTGCCAGCAAACTTTCTCTCTCCGTCCAGTTTGCACGCGCTTCTCCCTGCGAGTTACATCTGACAGTCGGCCGCCTCTCCCACACAGATCTTTGGTTGGTTTACACATGAGTCAATCAGGCAGAACTTGGCTTTCGAATCCTGTGTACACAAGTTACCAGTTATTAAAGGCTTAATATGTGAGTTTTACACTGGGTACTGATTGGTTTATTGTGACCTTACTGGTTTTGTATTCTCTACAATTGATGAATAAGCTTTAGAAATTGGATGGCAATTTTGTCCTTAACACTAGAAGTCCCAGGAATTTCGAGCTCCATAGGGTTTCAAATGGTAGAAATGTTAAATGACCCCTCTCTGGGACTTGTAGTGTTAAAAGAAATAAAAACCTTGTGTGTACACCATGATAGCCCTCAGTGGGGAGCTTACTCATACTAATGGGCACAATATGGACCCCTTCACATCACACCTTCAACAGCTTTTCTAACTTTCTATTAATAAAAAGAGTTATAACAGCTTCCACCCTTCTGGAAAGTTCTTTTTTTACAAGATTTTAGAGGTATCTGCGTGAATTTGTTTCCCATCCAGAAGAACATTTGAGAAGTCAGGGTTCTTTTAAGTTTATCCCAAAGGTGTCGGAAGGGGTCGAGGTCCAGGCTCTGTGTGGCCACTCATGTTCTCCCAGACAAAACTCCCCCAACCATGTCTATATGGACCCTGTTTTCTGCACTGGGACACAGTAATGGGGAAAATAAAGGATACCTTCCAAAAAAACTGTTCCCATAATTTTGGAAGCTACAAGTGTCCACAATGTCTTGTGCTAAAGGATTAAGATTTCCCTTCAGTAGAATGAAGGGGGTCGAGGCCGATAACTGAAAACACCCTCATAGCATTGTCCCTCCTGCATCAAACTTTATAGCTGGCACAATGTAGTCAGGCAGATATTATTCTCCTGGCATGAACCAAACTCAGACTCGTCCATCAGATAGAGAAGGGTGATTCGTCAGTCCGAAGAACATGTCTCCACTGTTCCAGAGCCCTGTGTATTTATTTATTTTACTCACATACTGTATATAGCACCATTAATTGCACAGAACTTTACAGACAGCATCAAGCACTGTCCCCATTGGGACTCACATTCTACATTCCCTATCAGTAAGCCATTGAAATGTTAGAGGAAACCGGAGGAAACCCACCCAAACACGGGGAGAACATATAAACTCCTTACAGATATTGTCTTTGGTGGGATGTTAACCCAGGACCCCAGCTGTGCAAAACCAGTGATCCAATGATGGCTGCTTTACACCACTGTATCCGATGCTCAGCATTGGTGATGTACGGCTGCAGCTGCTCAGCCATGAAGCTCCCGGCAGACGGCGCAGTGTTTGTACTGATGTGATCACCGGAGGAAGTCTAGATTCCTAAGAGGCGTTGGTGACTTTTCCGCCCTCTACTTCTCAGCACTCAGCCCCCCGCTCTGTAACGTTATGTGGTCTCCCTTCCATGGCTGAGTGGCTGCAGCTCCTTCCACTTCTCGGTGCTATCATTTACAAGGGATGGTTGAATATTTAGGAGGGAAGAAATGTCACTTGTTATACCAGTGGCTCCTATTACAGGACTGCACTGGTATCAGTGAGATCTTTACCACCAACCGTTCTGTCACATATTAGTAAATGCAGATGGCATGGCGAGGAGTCGGAGGTTATACAAGGAGAGCAATTAGACAATTAAAAACATGAAGTGATTAACACAACTGTGCCAATACTTTTGTCCCTCTAATATATATCGATATCTAAGAACCGCTGAAGCTAATCATCAAGTTTAATTGGGTTTCCTTATTCCTTGTATTGGAGAATTACACGTCTATTCTCACTGGTTCATCTATAAATGACCTCTCAATGAAGGAGCTCCTCTAAATGTAATGAAAAACTATAATTATTGTGCCAAATAAAACAAAGTGCGTACTTCATTAAAATCAAAAGTTTCGATTCATGGGGCCCTGATGGTAAGAAACTGGGCACTGCCTGTGCTTCAGTGCCCCTTTACTCCTCCAATATGACCTTTACTTGCAGCATGGGATAACGCACTGTTTGGGCCAGCAGCTCGTCCATGCCACTGGTGTGAACTGTCAATCATCAGGAGCGGACTGCCCATTGGAAAGCAGGAAGCCGGAAGGCAGTGTACTCCTGAATAACAATCATGAGAATAATCCTTTAAGGTTAACTGGATCCAACTAAATTGTGTGGGGTGGGGGGGGAGGGGAGCGGGGGGGTGGCAGCTCCCTTATTCTTCTGCTCAGTCAAATATAGTCCTTAACTTTTTAGATTTTTTTTGCGCTTTAATGAGTTGTAGGCAAATCAAAACTGAGTTATCACTTACCTGAACGCTAAATGTAAGTGTTTAAGATTAAAATTAATCATTCCTGTGCTCCGTGCCCGCGGTCACCGGACTAGTCCAGGATAACTGCGAATCAAGGCAACTGTGTGGTGAGAGAGCACGTCCACAGCAGTGTACCAGACATACAGGTGTATGTGTGGGGAGAGCAGGGGCAACAGAGCGCAAAAGCATTGATTGACAGCGCTCTCGGACTAGTCTGGTGACCACAGGCAGGGAGAGCGGGGCGCAATTAAGCTTAGTTTTAAACACATTTAGCGTTCAGGACTAATTCAGGCATCATTAAAGAAGGTATTAGGAAGCGGATAAAGCGCTCCTAGTACCCTCTATTGGTAAATCCTGATGATAGGTTCCCTTTAAGGATTCTGGATTTTCTACTGAATAGTAGACACGGCCACATATCTATATGCAATGTACAGAAGTCTTCATAAGGTGCACTGTACGCTATAAATTGTACATGAATCTCTACCATGTACACTCAAGATTAGAAAATATGTAGCCCCCTTAAGGATCGTCATATATAGTGGCCTTTTGTTCATATCTAGTATGTTCGATATTGAGCCATTGAGTGCTTTTTTCCTTTTAAGACAGTGGTGGTTGTCTGAAAATAAAGGTTTAATTCAGGTTGTTTTCTGGGGGTAGCTTTGAAGAAAGATTTTGGAAGATCTGTGTCAGTGAATTAAAGAGGAGAGAAGAACTGGAGAAATCCATAAGGTCAATGAGTGGAACAGGCTTCCATGAGAGGTGGTGAGTAGAGATTAGCAGACTTATTGAAGTTTGGTTCACTTTGAGACCCGGATGTGGCCTGAACCCCAATTGAAGTCAATAATGGGGCAGTTCGGGTCTCTGCCCACATGCAGCCAGCCATAAACAGATCACTTCCAGGGGTGGGGGGGGGGGCAAGGTTTTTCCTTTTGTTAGGGAGGAAGAGGGAGGCTGCACACTACATCCGATCATGCTGTTGTTACCCCCAGTGCCAGACGTTCAAACACTGTAAGAGGCTTGCACTGAGCTCAACACCGACCGTACCTGAACACAGTGATGCTCACGTGAGTGGTCAACGTACGTAAAGCACCTGAATGCCGAACCCGAACTCTGTGTTTGGTACAAACACCAAACATTAAAACTTGGGATCGCATATCTCTAGTGGGGAGTTCTATCAATGGAAGTCTTTAGAGGCTGGACAGACATCTGTGTGGGATGATTTAGTGAATCTTGCATGGAGCAGGGGGTTGGACATCATGACCCTTGAGGTCCCTTCCAACTCTACCATCCTATGATAAAGGTGCACATGAGATTAAAGTCACATAGGGAGCAGTGGTTGCATTTAGATTGGTACCGCTGCAGCTGATCAGTGGCCACTGATTACCTTGTAGCTTCCAGGTGACACTGGTCAGCTGGGATTAACATCCCACAGGAGCATAGCCCTGAAGGCATAGGAGTGGCACTGGCACATTCAGCAGGGGCACAGCACTGAGGGGAGAGGAGTGCCACCGCCACATCCTGCAGGGTGTGCATAGCACAGCACTGAGGGCAGAGGAATGGCACTGACATATCTCGAAGGGGCACAGCACCTTGGACAGAGGAGTTTGACCACAGTGAACAACCTCGGGCACTGATCAACTTGATTGGTTCACCAGACTCTATCAAAGATAACATTTATTTGAGATTTGTTTTACCTTGGAATTGACAGGAGTTGGCATTGTGAAGTTTACGGACTGTGCCAAGTCAAATATTACCAGTAAGCTGCGGGCGTGTACATTCCAGTAGTCAGTGTGTACTTATCCACCACATTGTTAGTACAAGAAGAGGGGACTATGATGGCAGAAAAAGGAGTTTCCGATTGTTCATATTGCAGATGAAAATATAAATGACGATGGTGACAGACAGGTAAGAGTTCTCGGTGGTAAGGATGAAGGAAACATCGAGGCAGAGGTGACTTCATGCGAATCTTCAACGACGCTACTGGAATAATGTATGCAAGGGTTCGCTCACACTGGAGTATAAATAATCTGTCCCATTCACATTCAGAAAAGTTGGACAAGTGAAATCCGTTTGGTATTCCGGATGTCATACTAGTGTGGGATTTGTTTCTCAGCAGCCATTATTCTACAATCAATTACAGGACTATTTACAGTGTCCTGTGCTAAAGAATGGTAATGTATCTGTAAAAAATGGACACTGCAAGAACACAACATGCGTGTGCAATTTGTTTTCTCTTGCACCCATTGATTTATAATGAGATATGTCCGATAGATGAGCAAAATTGCAACATGCTGTGATTTTTCATAGTATCATAGTTTTTAAGGTTGAAGGGAGACTCTAAGGGCGGCTTTGCACGTTGCGACATTGCACGTGCGATGTCGGTGGGGTCAAATCGAAAGTGACGCACGTCCGGCGTCGCAGTCGATATCACAACGTGCAAATCCTTTTTGATACGATGAACGAGCGCAAAAGCGTCGTTATCGTATCATCACTGCAGCCTCCGACAGTTCCATAATGCCGGTGCAGCGACAGGTACGATGTTGTTCCTCGCTCCTGCGGCAGCGCACATCGCTGTGTATGAAGCCGCAGGAGCGAGGAACTTCACCTTACCTGCCGCCGGCTGCAATGAGAAGGACAGAGCTGGGCGGGATGTTTACATCCTGCTCATCTCCGCCCCTCCACTTCAATTGGCCGCCTGCCGTGTGACGTCGCTGTGACGCTGCACGACCCGCCCCCTTAGGAAGGAGGCGGGTCGCCGGCCAGAGGGACGTCGCACGGCAGGTATGTGCGTGTGAAACTGCCGTAGCGATAATAATCGCTACGGCAGCTTTCACTAGATATTGCACGTGCGACGGAGGCGGGACTATCGCTGCAGCATCGGTAACACATTGTTACTGATGTCGCAGCGTGCAAAGCCCGCCTAAGTCCATCTAGTTCAACCTGTAGCCTAACATGTTGATCCAGAGGAAGGCAAAAAAAACCCAATGTGGCAAACAAGTTCTAATGGGGAAAAAATGTCCTTCCTGACTCCACATCCGGCAATCAGACTAGTTCCCTGGATCAATACCCTGTCATAAAATCTAATATACATAACTGGTAATATTAAATTTTTCAAGAAAGGGATCCAGGCTCTGCTTAAATGTTAGTAGGGAATCACTCATTACAACATCATGCGGCAGAGAGTTCCATAGTCTCACTGCTCGTACAGTAAAGAATCCTCGTCTGTGATTATGATTAAACCTTCTTTCCTCAAAACGTAGCGGATGCCCCCGTGTTCCAGTCGCAGGCCTAGGTGTAAAAAGATCTTTGGAAAGGTCTCTGTACTGTCCCCTCATATATTTATACATTGTGATTAGATCCCCCCTAAGCCTTCGTTTTTCCAAACTAAATAACCCCAAGTTTAATAACCTGTCTTGGTATTGCAGCCCCCCCATTCCTCTAATAATCTTGGTGGCTCTTCTCTGCACCCTCTCCAGTTCAGCTATGTCCTTCTTATATATCGGTGACCAGAATTGTGCACAGTATTCTAAGTGCGGTCGCACTAGTGACTTGTACAGAGGTAGAACTATATTTTTTTCATGAACACATACCTCTTTTAATACATCCCATTATTTTATTAGCCCTGGCAGCAGCTGCCTGACACTGTCCACTAAAGTGAAGTTTACCATCCACCCACACACCCAAGTCTTTTTCTGTGTCTGTTTTACCCAGTGTTCTACAATTAAGTACATAATCATAAATGTTATTTCCTCTACCCAAGTGCATGACCTTACATTTATCTACATTAAACTTCAATTGCCACTTCTCAGCCCAATCCTCCAATTTACATAAATCTCCCTGTAATATAAAATTATCCTCCTCTGTATTGATTACCCTGCAGAGTTTAGTATCATCTGCAAATATTGAAATTCTACTCCACATGCCCCCAACAAGGTCATTTATAAATATGTTGAAAAGAAGCGGGCCCAATACTGACCCCTGTGGTACCCCACTATGAACTGAGACCCAGTCTGAGTACGTACCATTAATAACCACCCTTTGTTTCCTATCACTGAGCCAGTTTTTAACCCAGTTACACATATTTTCCCCTATCCCCATTATTCTCATTTTTTGCCTCAATACGATTCGAGCTGAGAAAAAACCCTGCAGATCTGCTCTGCCTCATTGACTAACATTGGTCTGATTTATACACCAGTGGGAAAGAGAACCCGAAGAGTCAGAATACACCACGAATAGGAATCATTCCTGCCAGGAGACAGCAAGGAAGTCATCATTCTTTTATTCCTGGAAAACCGCTCTCCTGCCTCCCGACTTCCTCCTTTGCCGGGACCCGAGTGCTCCTGAACATTGACCATTCGATCTGTGGAGGCATGGTTGCGACTCTGCACGGACCATTGTTCTCTCCCAAGATTTTACGAGATGGAGCTTTGATTCTGCAGCATTGGAGAGGAGTTAGGGAAATGAGGCTGGTTGCATCCAGCAATATGGCCGACTTCAGAGCAGCACAAAAAAGCTGTAAAACATAGAGTCACCATGTGCTCCTTAGGCAAGGAAATGCCCAGGCTGGCACAGCAGCAGGTAACCTAAGGAGCGATCTGTACACTATGAAATAAAAAATACAGTTTATACTAAAGCATTTCTCATAAAACGATCAACCCCGCTCCATATGTCATTCTCCCTGGAGATTGAACAGTTTTTTCATGGCGACAGTTTTTTGTTTTTTTTTTTTAAAGACAGCTGTACTAGCAACCGGGTGAAACTATAAAGTCACGCAGTTCATACATTATTTGGTGAGATTGTTACCCCGGTATTTGTAGCCAAAACCAGGAGTGGGTGATAAATCCAGCAGTGGTGCCCGTGTTTTGTTGTTTGTTTTTTTTTTTATAACTTCATTTTATTAACAGTTTCAAACATGGTACAACTGACATTTGCCATATTAAAATAGCTCAGTACATAGACAGTAATATTTGAATATAACAATGAACAGTCATATAAAGTCCATAATATCTTTAGCACTTAAAGGGAACCAATCATCAGGATTTTCGTGTATAAGCTGCAGCCAGTGCAGTACTGGCACTATCATGCACAGTGTGTACATACCATCAGGGGGCAGCTCGGGTGTTTAGGCAGTGAAATTCATCTTTATAAAGTTTGAAATTTCGTGCACTTTTTGATTGACGTGTGCACCTCTCTGTTAATGTCCGGGCGGGTTATGCAGGAGTTCCCCGCCCCCCCCCACCAGCCTGTTACTCCCTCTCTCCTGATGTCCGGGCGGGTTATGCACGTGTTCCCCGCCCCCCCGCGCCGCCTGTTCCTCCCTCCCTCCCTCTGGCTGTATGTAAATATCTAATCTTCAGAAACACGGCGCCGGAGTGGGCCTCTGCGCACAGCGCTCATCTCCGGCGCCATGTTTCTGAAGCCCGCATCACACAGCTTGGTGTTACAGGGCGGCGCATGCGCCCTCGCTCCTTCAGATCCCGTTGTGACCGCAGGAGCGAGCGCGATCACAACAGGACTGCAGAACAGCTGACCGGAGGACGCGATTACCTGCTGCTCCTGTATCGTGCCGCCCCAGGACACCGGGCCAACACACCAGCCAGTGTGACATCGCTGTGGCGCCGCCCTCTCAGACACCAAGTTGTGTAATGCGGGGGCTTCAGAAACATGGCGCCGGAGATAAGCGCTGTGCGCAGAGGCCCACTTCGGCGCCATGTTTCTGAAGATTAGATATTTACATACAGCCAGAGGGAGGGAGGAACAGGCAGCGTGGGGGGGTGGGGAACACGTGCATAACCAGCCCGGAGAGAGGGAGGAACAGGCTGGTGGCGGGGCGGGGAACTCCTGCATAACCCGCCCGGACATTAACAGAGAGGTGCACACGTCAATCAAAAAGTGCACGAAATTTCAAACTTTATAAAGTTGTATTTCACTGCCTAAACACCCGAGCTGCCCCCTGATGGTATGTACACACTGTGCATGATAGTGCCAGTACTGCACTGGCTGCACCTTATACACGAAAATCCTGATGATTGGTTCCCTTTAAGACAGAACAATGTTATTATCCCTACTTATCATTTGCATATATATCTAATTTTATGTTGAGCATAATGGTGCCCGTGTTTCTATTATATTTTCCCTCTGATTGCTCCACTCCTGGTTTTGGATACAAATACTGAGGTAAAAACTCACCAAATACTCAATGTGCACATGGCCTAAGGAGTGGTGCTCATTCTCTTGAGAGACTGTTTTTTACAGCTTTTATTGTGGCAGTTCTCCATTGTCACCACTAGATGTCCCTCTACTATTGCCTCTCCCAGTAAGGCAGTGTGCGTGACAGAATCATGACTCATTTAGACCAGTCTGTAATCACAGACGCCACTTTTCCCAATTACAGAGGCGTACCTGCGCCCTCCCTAGTTTCCCATCCACATACACACACGGTTCCTGGAGCAGCGGCCTGCACTGGTCTGTAGAATCCACAGATTTATATAAATCGCACTCGCCCCTAACATTGCGCATTTGCAGCTCTATATGATAACTCCTACACCGATGCATAAATTATAGAACATGGATGAAGCTACACACACCGCAATATGACTTGGTGTCTATGGGTGCTGGTTATAATGGGGCCGTAGGACTGTGCTTGGCTAAATTAGCAGATCCTGTGGCATCGTTATCCCACGGACAAGCGTAACGGTTAAACCAGATTTTATTGCCTAAAGAGATCCAAAGAAACCTCTGGCACATCAGAGGACAAGTTTTAAAAATGGCACATGGTGGGTGCAAGCGCCGTAAGGCCAGGAAAGGTCAGCAACTATCAACTAGTATATGACCTTTATGGTATAAGTCAACAAAGCTCCTGCAATCCCACAGCCAGGAGCCACAAGGACTTTGTGAGTGCTGTGTCGGCCTCTAAAGCCCCATACACATTCATGGAGCCATTGGCAAAACAATTATTGGGAAATCGTTTTGCTCTCCCAATTCCTCCAGACACACGAACACTTTACTCCACTGAGTGTTCTGGTATTTTCTATAAGGTCACGTTCACACATTGAGTATTTGGTGAGGTTTTTTTACCTCAGTATTTGTAGCCAACACCAGGAGTGGGTGATAAATACAGAGGTGGTGGCCGTGTATCTATTATACTTTTCCTCTGATTTTTCTACTCCTGATTTTGGCTACAAATACTGAGGTAAACGCTCACCAAACACAACATGTGCACATTGCCTTAAGAGAAGTTCCTCCGGTAGCTGTGTACCTCTTGAAAACCGGAGAATCAGGAGATAAAATTCAACGAGCCGAATCCTTCTCTCTCATACCATCACCTGTCAGTGGAGTCAGGAGGCCTCCATACATACCAGACTATCATTGGGTTTGGCCTACTTTAATGTAAGGAGTGTATGGACCTATAGATTTATCTATCCAGAATATTCTTCTCTTGACCATTTCCATTCGGTCACCCAATTTCAAAGACGGCCTGTCCCCTTACATTGCTTCTTGTATGGCCAAGATCATGGTTTTGCCTTTGTAGAGTTTCATTTGACAAAAGTAATGTTTAGTGGAGGTTCCACTTCTGAGAACCCCTGCCTTTTGGGCAAATTTGGTACCCTGACTGCCATACTATGACAATAAGCAACCCAAGGTGGTCATCTAAAGTGGAGTAAGTGGAGAGAGAGAAGGGTGACGCTACATATTGCCTATCCATCCAAAAACAGTTGTAAAAGTTTTTTTTTTCTTCTAAGTTATGCATAACGTTATACATATGCACAACAAAAAAAACAAACAAAAAACAGTGTATGAATATACAGTTGAAACCAGAAGTTTACATATACTACGTAACCCCTCCCTCCCCCCCACACATCTCCTCGTTTTTCTCACTATCTGACATCACATGAAGTCAGGATAAACCTTTCCCATTTTAGGCCAATTAGGAACCAAAATTATATTTGCCAAATTGCAGATTAATGAGAGAATCTTTTAAGGTATTTTTATTACTTTCTGCAAAATCAAAAGTTTACATACACTAAGAGTACTATTCCTTTAAACAATATGGGACAGTGTAGCGCCCCTGAATCCCTCAGGTCACTACTGGGTACTGCATCCTGACATAGATGCAGGGCCTACCCACAGGGACTGGAAAGGCCACTCTGCCAGGAAGAAGCCATTACTCCAAAAGAAACACAAAAAAGCCAGATTAATGTTTGCAAATGCACACAGGAACAAAGAACTGAATTTTTGGAGACATGTCCTGTGGTCTGATGAAAGTAAAATTTAACTGTTTGGCCATAATGATCATGGAGGAAAAAGGGAGAAGCTTTGAAGCCTGAGAACACTATCCCAACTGTGAAACACAGGGGTGACAGCATCATGGTATGGGGCTGTTTTGCTGCAGGAGTGACTGGTGCACTTCACAAAATACATGGCATCAAGAGGAAAGAGGATTATGTGGCCACACTGAAACATCTCAAAACATCAGCCAGGAACTTATAGCTTGGCCTGAAATGGGCTTTCCTAATGGACAATGATCCAAAACATATTGCCAAACTGGTTACAAAGTGCCTTAAAGATAACCAAGTCAATGTTTTGGAGTGGCCATCACAAAGCCCTGATCTCAATCCTATTGAAAATTAATGGGCAAAGCTGAAAAGGTCGATGCGAGCAAGAACACCTACAAACATGGTTCAGTTACATCAGTTCTGTCAGAAGAATTTGGGCCCATTCCTCACAAGCTATTGTGAGAAGCTTGTGGAAGGAGATCCAAACCGTTTGACCCAAGTCATACAGTGTAAGGGTAATGGTACCAAATACTAATGGAAACTTTTGACTTTTCAGAAAGTAATAGAAATGCCTTAAAACATTCTCTCTGTCGCTTATTAATAATTATTATTAGCCTAAAGTGGGCTTCACACGCTGCGACATCGCTAACGAGATGTCGTTGGGGTCACGGAGTTCGTGACACACATCCGGCCTAGTTAGCGTCGTCGTAGCGTGTGACAGCTATGAACAACTGCTAACGATCAAAATTACTTACCTTATCGTTGATACATCGTTCAAATCCCAAATATCGTTGCTGTTGCAAGACAGGTTGTTTGTCGTTCCTGCAGCAGTACACATCGCTATGTGTGACACCGCAGGAACGACGAAAAACACCGCACCTGCGTCCTCCAACAGCGAGTTGGGCATGTCTTACCTTCATCTGCTCTCCTCCCCTCCGCTTCTATTGGACGCCCGCCATGTGACGCCGCACGAACCGCCCCTTTACAAAGGTGGCGGTTCGCCGGTCACAGCGACGTCGCTAGGCAGGTATATGTGACGGGGCCTAGCGATGTTGTGCGCAACAGGCAGTGATTTGCCCGTGACGCACAACAGACGGGGGCGGGTGCTTTGGCTAGCGATGTCGCTGCGTGTAAAGCCCGCTTAAGGCAACTTTCACACTTGCATCGTTTGGCAACCGTCACAATGTGTTGTAAGACGCATGTGTTGTAAATAGTGTGATAATAAAGGAAACCGATTCCTGTGTGATAAAGGTAGTTTCCTGTAAAATAACACGTTGCGTTATATTACAGGGAGAGAGAGCCCCCATCATCACCGCACACACCGGCACTACCGCCCCCATCATCACCGCACACACCCCGGCTCTACCTCAGTGACATCCCTGCTCAAAGCGTCGTGGGACCTCTGTGGATTTTAATAAAATGGTGAAAGAGGGTGTATTTTTGTCTTTTATTTCAAATAAAGGATTTTTTTGGGTGTATGTGTTTATTTACTTTCACTTACAGGTTAATCATGGGGGGGGAGGTGGCTCATAGATGCCTGCCATGATTAACCTAGGACTTAGTGGCAGCTATGGGCTGCCATTAACTTCTTACAACCCCGATTGTCACTGCACCAGGGCAATTCGGGATGAGCCGGGATGAGTCCTGGGACTGTCGCATCTAATGGATGTGCCAATTCCGGGCGGCTGCTGGCTGATATTTTAAGGCTGGGGGGCTCCCTATAACGTGGGGATCCCCATCCTGAGAATACCAGCCTTCAGCTGTGTGGCTTTACCTTGGCTGGTATCAAAATTGGGGGAGGAGGGGGAACTGCACGCCGTTTTTTTGTAATTATTTATTGCACTGCACGATATAGACCCGCCCACTGGCAGCTGTGGTTGGTTGCAGTGAGACAGCTGTCACTCAGCGTGGGGGCGTGTCTGACTGCAACCAATCATAATGGGGAGATAAGGTATGCACACCAGTGACTATGGAAGGGGAATACATGGAATAGCAGAAACTGCTGTGTGAATACTGACATGAAAAATTCAATAGCTATTTGTAAGAATGAAATGTGAAAAATGGAACCTGCATTACTGCCATGAATATATGAATAAAGAGAAATTTAGCTACTGAATTGATCAATGCAGAAGAGCCCCAACACTACGCCAAAGTATTTCTCTACGTTGGGGTCCCTAGCTTGTGTGTGTCCTCTCATGCAGTTAAAAAACTTACCGTGTATGGGACGCTGAGACCCATACACGGTAAGTTTTTTAACTGCATGAGAGGACACACACAAGCTAGGGACCCCAACGTAGAGAAATACTTTGGCGTAGTGTTGGGGCTCTTCTGCATTGATCAATTCAGTAGCTAAATTTCTCTTTATTCATATATTCATGGCAGTAATGCAGATTCCATTTTTCACATTTCATTCTTACAAATAGCTATTGAATTTTTCATGTCAGTATTCACACAGCAGTTTCTGCTATTCCATGTATTCCCCTTCCATAGTCACTGGTGTGCATACCTTATCTCCCCATAGTGATGTTTTTTAGGTTTTTTGCACCCAGTTCAGACATAGAATGGAGTTCCAAACGTTATTCCTTAATGCAACCAATCATAGGCACCGGTGGGTGGGGGGAGCGGGGAATACGAGATGCAATAATGAGCGGCCGGCATTTTCAAAAGAGTAGAAGCCGCCAGAGCAGTGTGACAGCTGTGAAGCGCCATGCCCGTGATCGGTGAGTATGAGAGAGGGGGTGAGAGGGAGAGACGACAGAGAGAGAGAGATAGAGAGAGAGACCGACCGACAGAGAGAGAGAGAGAGAGACCAGGAGTGAGTTTAAACGATTTAGATCGTTCTGCTGGACATGCTGAGCATGCTCAGCAGAACGTGACGGAATCAGTTAGCGGATTCCGCCACCATAGACAATCATTAGACACCTTGGCGGATTACAACAGAATCCGCCAAGTTGCGTTGTTTTAACGACACCAAAAACGCTACAAGCTGCGTTCCCTCCACCCGGTGCTCAGTCAAAATAACAACTCAGCGTCAGCCAGCGGATGCAACGCAGACACTTGCGTCACAGTGCGTCGTCAATACAAGTCTATGGAAAATAGCGCAGTGCGTTAACGGACTGCGCTATTTTCCATAGCGGCAAATTGCGATGAACGAAATTGTGAAAGCGGCCTTCAAACAGTCTCTCTCTCATTATTCTGCATTTGGCAAATGCAAATAATTTTGGTCCCTAATTGGCCTAAAAACGGGAAAGGTTTATTCTGATCTCATGTCAGATAGTGAGAAAAACCTGCAGATGTGTCATAGTGCGCGGATGGAATCTTTTGGTTTCAACTGTATATACACATACACACATTGAGAAATTATATATATATATATATATATATATATATATATATATATATATATATATATATATATATATATATATATATATATATATATATATTTATATTTATTTCTTTCACACACACACATTTTGGGGGGGCTTGAACTGTGTATCATTGCATGACGCAGCATGGCATAGTAGGGGGCTGCCATTGACAGACTATGCTGGGTGCATGGCACGATCAAACACACTTACCTATTTTATCAGTAAAGGAGGCACTGCACGAGATTTTCTCTGGATGTCATTGAATCCCGGTGTCGGGCACCACTGCCTCAGGCTGCTCAGTGACATACAAACCTTGCAAGAAGTACAGGAATGTAATCTCCCCCCCTCCCCGCTATTAAATTCCAAATTCCCAGCACAGGCTGCAGTTAACAAATATTATTGTTGTATCAGGACAGCATCTCCTGACCCCTCTCTAAAAATTATAGGGAGCCGCAAGCAAAGTGACCCCAATCTGAATTGGCGCCCGCAGTTCTAACTTTCACCTGTAGTGGCCACTGCAGGAAAAAGAAGCAGCAACCTATTCCCATATACAGGGGTTTTCTGATGAGCCGGGGGCCACAGAATTACTATTAGGCCTGATAAATGGAAGTATTTAATTCAATACTATAAGTTTGAAGACTACAGGAAATAAAAAAGGCCATACTGCCCAATACATGGTTAAAATACCAGTTCCCTGCAGGATGCAGACAGACCCCAATTGTATAATGGAGGTGCACAATACTGATGAACATCCAAACCCTCACAATCCAGGAGGGGTGTACGTACTTGAGTTGCTGCGTCACCCACCTTATTTAATAGTATGGGCTAGTCCTACAGGCTAGTCGCCCGTATAGGGCACTACATGACCTTCCCGGTTCAATCCAGCAGTGTGAAACGGACACAAGAGAAGAAATAACTCATTTTTTAAAATATTTATTAAAAAACAAAAAAACAAAAACCTTACAGGCCATATGCCGGTCAATGTAAAACATTATATTCTAAAAAGTCGCATGTCCTTTAAAGGAGTAGCCGTGTTCATAAATCAATAGTACACGTGAAAATACGCAGCTTTCTAATACATCTGATCAGAGAAAACAGCTTCTTTCTCAGCCAGGATTGATTTTTCACTCAATTCACAGGTAAAAATCTGTCTTCAGTGAATACAGATTGTTCTATTACCGAGAAAGGAGCTAGCGGTTGGTTCTTATAAGATTCTATGTAGAAGGGAAGGAGGGAGGAGCTCTTCTCTAGCTCCTCCCTTCTCTCTACTGATTGGATTTTGTGTAGGGGAGGAAGGTGGAGCTTGTGCAAAGCTCCTCTCTACTACATAGAATCTTAAAGGAACCAACTGTCACCCCCTATCTCAATAATGTAACAGTCGGCCTTCTGAACACAGATTTTCCCCATTAATTGAACATTTTACAAAAGAATGATCAGTCCTGGCAGGAAAATAAACAGTTTTCTCGCATAAGATATATTACAAATGTTCTTGATTCATAAAAGAAAGCTTACATACTGGATAATTTCTTTAAAACGTAAAGGGGTTTCAAGAATAACAAAAATAAGATATCACCTATATAACTGCTAGATTGACGACTGGGACCGTCAGTAAATTACCAGAAAACGGTATCTGTGTCTCGCCACTCATTCTGTGCAAATGATGGAAATACGGCATCGCTCGGCTATCCTCTCAGTCCCACAGACTTTGGCCTCTGCTCAGGACCAGGTTCAGGTCATACTGATGGCCCAACCTTAAGATTTCCCATCCATAATTTATTGTAAGATTTGACCCTAGGATCCTCTTCAATACATAAGCAGGGAAAAGTGGCTTGTTAGCTAGGGTAGATGGCTTGGTACTACAGCTTAATCCTAGCAGTCAAGTATCCTAAAGGATAGGCCAACAACTATTAAAAAACAAAAAAAACAAAAATATAACAAAACCTGTTTAGATAAGGTTGTCCTTAAAAAGAAAATACATCAGCAGATTTTTGCTATATAATTTGAGAGCAGCTTGATATAGGGGCTGAGACCCCGATTCCAGGGAAATGTCACTTTATTGGGCTGTGTGTGGCTGTTTCAATAAAAATCAGTGTTTTATCATATGGAGATTATCACTACAGGACTGTTTTGGATCTCCTAATCAGCTGTTTTGTGTAATCCCGCCCCACCTCTCAATGGCAGAAAATTGCTAGTCAGTGGTGTGGGTGGGGTTATATGGAGCTCAGCACTCCAAGCACTGCAGAAAACTGCTAGTGAGTGATGTGGGCGGGGTTATATGGAGCTCAGCACTCCAAGCACTGCAGCAGAGAAAAAAAATGATTATTATCACAACTGCTGCACCCAGTAAACTAAGTGACACATTGCTGGAATTGGGGTAGCTTTCCATACATTATGCTGCTCTCAAAAGAGGTAACAAAAACCTGCTGACAAATTCCCTTTAAAGAGGACTTCTATTGTTTTATCTGTAAAATGCCACTGTTTTCCAATATCTGATGCTATTTTTCTGTCATTCCTACGCCTCTCCTTTCCTTAGATATGTTCCCATCTTCCCTGCATATAAATCTAGTCTTTATGAAGTGGGAGTGGCTCTCAAGAAAAGTTGAGGATCACGCCCACTTGGATAACAAGATCAAACTTATATACAGGGAAGAGGGGACCGTATCTCAGGAATGGAGAGGTGCAGGGACAAAAGCAAAACAATATCAGACTCCGGAATGCAGCAAAATTTACACAAGGCTAGGGGAAGAAAATAAAAAAAAATTATAATTATAAATATATATATATGTACATACATACACATTATATATAATATATATATATATATATATATATATATATATATATATATATATATATATATATATATATATATTTTATTTTTTTATTTTTATCTATGGCAGGTGAAAGCTCTCCTTTAAGTAAAACCAAGAGCACACGTCTACAGCTTTAAGAAAAAAGGGAAAAAAAAATTCTACATATCACCAACTGGCATCTCTCCATTGTTTTGGTACATATAGCATATTCCTGAGCTACGGCTGCTACTTGGTCTTGAAAGTTATTCTAAAGAATGTTCACTTTTAATAAGGCCATTATTGAGGTAAGAATACACAATGCATGCGGAGTAACGGAAGGAAGACGGGCGACATTCATCGACAGGACTCCAATGGAAAACTATTTGATCTTCTCTTCTCATGACCTGGTTATCTATTGGTACTTACTCAGACATGATTTTTTCTTTTTTTTTTTTTTGAGGGGGCATGATAAAAACATCTGTCTAGAATATAATTCTCATATTACGGTTGTGGCATCCGACCCTTCTAGGATTCCTCACTCAGCGCCTCTCTCACGTCGAGCGGCAGGGTCTCGAAAAGGGAATGCTCCACAATAAAACCAGGCTTTTTAAGACTGGTGCATGACCCAAGTTCTGGAGGCAGCATGTCAATCCTGTTCCCTTTTATATCCAGTCTTACTAGTGAGGTCAAGGATCCAATTTTGGGTGACAGACTTGTAAGTTTGTTCTGTCCCAACTTCAAAGTCTTAAGTCTGTGGCAGAAAAATAGCTCATTGGGGAGATCTTCTAAAAAGTTTCCAGTTAAAGCAAAGTACTGCAGCATCTGCAAAACTCCCACTTCTGGTGGCAACTCTCGGATCTCGTTGTAAGAGAGGTCAAGGTGGCGGAGTTTGGTGCACAGGAAAAGTGCAGGAGGCAGTATAAGGATCTTGTTGCGATTTAGGCACAGCTCTTCAAGACCCTTCAGTTTGCGGATGTGCTCAGGGATGTAGGCAATTTGGTTGTGCCACAATCGTAAAATGCTTAGTTTCCGGCAGTGCTGCAAGCTTATGATTTCCTCTATGGTGTGCAAGCTGTTCTCTTTCAAGTCCAACATCTGGAGATTGTTGAGACTGAAAACTGCATGAGGAATCCGCTCTAGGTCACATCGAATCAACTCCAAATCTTTCAATAATGAAAGCCTCTTTAAGGCGTTAAGCGTAAGGAGCTTGGTGCCGTCATTTTGGATACTCAGTTTCTGCAGATGGCTAGCCACTTCTGCGACTGTCTGAGGCACTTTGGAAATATTGCTTTTCAAGATCAGCACCTTGAGACTTTTTAACTCCCTCAAGCTTTCAAGAGAAGCATTTTTGGAGACATCTTGGGACAGGTAGCCGAACAGGTGCAGCTCCTCCAAGGCTCGAAGACTAAAAACCCAGAGTGGAATCTCTTTGACTTCATCAAACTTAATCTGAAGAACCCTAAGATTATCCCGGAGGTAAGTCAGCGACGCATGTTGGACTTTAGCTGGGCAGTTATACAAAGACAACTCTTCTAACCTGACCAATTTGGACACCAGTGGAGGGATGACTACATCATTGAGCAGTTCCAGTTTAAGAGACTCCATCTCAGTCACCTCAAAAACGGTATCTGGCAACCCCGGCAGCTTGAAGAGATGAAGTTCCAGTCGGCCTTCCGGCGTATGCTGAAGTTTCTGCCTGAGTTTATCTGCTGGCCATTCATGGTTGAGATTAAGTTGCCTCAGACGACTTTCACTAACTTCTGACAAGAAGACCGCAAATCGTTTAGAATAGAGGGAATCGTATTGATCCACTAAATGAAGAACAAACGCAAAGTCGTTTTTCACGTCAGGGATATCCCCAATCCCGGTTTCTTCTCGCACTGTTCTGAATGAGTACTCCTTCAAGGGACGACGAAAAAGCCAATAGAGTGTATAAAAGCAGGTTAATCCATAGGCGCTCAGGAAGCACAAGTAGCTAAAGGCCAGCTTGGAGAAGAGGTGGGCTTTAGTGTGGTTGCAGCAAAAACTGTTGTATCCAGTCATGTCCTCTGTGTGCACGCTACATGGGACGATAAAGTGGATTTGTCCCACCAAGGCAGCATTGTATGTGGTTATTAGAACAAATTTGCAGACTTTTAATATGGTTTGACGCATGTACATGGAATAGAGAATATCTCCTTCCTCCACATGGTGCCGGAATTTCTTCACCTTTTCGAATAAGGCCTTGGCTTGTTCACCTTCTTTTTTATCCAGGACACTTGCTGAAGGGGTGTCCGCCACAAGTTTCTCAGGAACCGGAAGATCGGCAGTTGCTGGACTCGTTTCATCAAAATTGATCTTTGAAAGGTCTCGGTCAGCAGGTTTTTCTTGCGTTGTCTCCCCCGAAACCTCAGAGAGAGCACGAGTTGTCCATGGAGAATCAAAACACTTGCCCAAGATGGAGATGAAGTGTTCAATTTTGGAGCTTGTGCCGGGGAACTTGAACCAGAAATTTCCACAAATGATGAAGATGAGTGTGTGAATGACCACAAGGTATGGGAAGTACTTGGCATACCAATGCAATGCCGTTTCATAGCACATTTGGTTAATGAAGCTGTACTGCTGAAGGTCCAAGTTATTACGGAGACCGCTCATCTCACGCGGGGCACTGGAAGAAGCTGGAGAAGGAGTGGCAATGGCCTGCTCTTCTTCGCTAGCATTTACGACTTGAGAGTTTTTTGAGTACTCTTTGCAGGTGATCTGAGAAACATAGTCGGCAGAGGTGTGGTTCGGCAGACAGATGATCTTATCCTGAGTTATCTGGGGAGGAACAGAAAAATCACATGAAGTCGGAAGGATTTTTTTTAATAAATCAGATTAACGAAAGGAGAGAAAACAATTCTGAAGAATGGTCAGGCGTTATTGAGGAGAGTGCACAGGTTAATGCATAGGAGATGAAGAATGAACTCTTAAAAGGTTCACACACACGAAGGAAGATCAATGTGAGAAAAGTCATAATGCAGCAGAAAATGGGAACATCGCCATTTTTACAAGGCCCATTAGTGGAGTCTGACTTGAGATGCGTTCGCCCCAAAGGAATGGTTGTAATGTAACCAATTACTCCAATCATCACTGATTCAGAGTATATCTAGGCTAATTACAACAGAGTTTTTTTACTCCCTCTCCATACAGAATATTTTTAGAGGCACTGTCTGTTGCCAACACTGTTAAAAAGCACTCAGAATTTTTCCCAGACACCAACGTTGCTCCTGATTTGATGTCGAGGGATCATTCACTATATTATTGCAGATGGGCTGGTGGTATTGCCCCGCATTACCCCCTTCGCTTCCAAAACCATATATTGGAATGAACCTACAAGTACATAGGAAACCTGAGATACTGTAGGACAGGGCAGGGAAACATTTCGAACCATACCCAGTCAGTCATTACCCAACGCACCATTGTGCCGAAATCCATGATTTAATCTTATGAAAACTAGGCTCCCAAGTCCACTGGTGGGCACATCAACATCAGCTCATCCTCACTTCTCCCCACCAGCGCTGTCCTTGTGTCTTCATTAGTGTTGAGCGGACCCAGATGTCGCCCTCTCACAGATCGATGGCCCCCACTCTCAGATCGATGGCCCCCACTCTCAGATCGATGGCCCCCACTCTCAGATCGATGGCCCCCACTCTCAGATCGATGGCCACCACTCTCAGATAGCCCCCTCTCTCTCTCTCAGATAGCCCCCTCTCTCTCTCTCAGATAGCCCCCTCTCTCTCTCTCAGATAGCCCCCTCTCTCTCTCTCAGATAGCCCCCTCTCTCTCTCTCAGATAGCCCCCTCTCTCTCTCTCAGATAGCCCCCTCTCTCTCTCTCAGATAGCCCCCTCTCTCTCTCTCAGATAGCCCCCTCTCTCTCTCTCAGATAGCCCCCTCTCTCTCTCTCAGATAGCCCCCTCTCTCTCTCTCAGATAGCCCCCCTTCTCTCTCTCAGATAGCCCCCCCTCTCTCTCTCAGATAGCCCCCCCTCTCTCTCTCAGATAGCCCCCCCTCTCTCTCTCAGATAGCCCCCCCTCTCTCTCTCAGATAGCCCCCCCTCTCTCTCTCAGATAGCCCCCCCTCTCTCTCTCAGATAGCCCCCCCTCTCTCTCTCAGATAGCCCCCCCTCTCTCTCTCAGATAGCCCCCCCTCTCTCTCTCAGATAGCCCCCCCTCTCTCTCTCAGATAGCCCCCCCTCTCTCTCTCAGATAGCCCCCCCTCTCTCTCTCAGATAGCCCCCCCTCTCTCTCTCAGATAGCCCCCCCTCTCTCTCTCAGATAGCCCCCCCTCTCTCTCTCAGATAGCCCCCTCTCTCTCTCTCAGATAGCCCCCTCTCTCTCTCTCAGATAGCCCCCTCTCTCTCTCTCAGATAGCCCCCTCTCTCTCTCTCAGATAGCCCCCTCTCTCTCTCTCAGATAGCCCCCTCTCTCGGATATCGATCAGATCTCGGACTTCCATGTCAACCCGACACTGATCCGCCGGACCCGGATTATTACCAATCCGCTCAACTCTAGTCTTTATTGATGGTGATTAGCAGCAGGGATCTTGTCTTCACTGTCCAAGAAATCGGGAAAGGGCAGGGGAAGGCGCCAGTCGGAAAAAGCAAAAAAGGAGCCAAAGACTGCAAGTGCACAGATACTTCTACCAGTGCACTTGTAGGCCTAATTTGCATACGAGTAAAACATGAATTACGGAAAATGCCTGAATAGGTATAGTTGAAAGTATATTTCCTGCTATATCCTGTACTACATCAAGTCTCTTAAATTGAACTCGTCATGCAGGTTTTTTTTTTGTTTTTTGTTTTTTTTTTTATATTAAACCGCCCCCTTAATGTGTTTTAAATTATGCAATGTGCATAACTAACATGGTTTTCAGTCATAGAGGTGAAGCATTTGCCGGGATCAGTCACTGTCACTCAGGTTCAGACAATTATTTTTTGAACTTAGTCACCCCCCCACCTCCCCCCAACACACATTGTAATTGATTACACCATAGGTCCATCAACATCCCCTCTCTGCTGAGCTCCTCCCCGGAGTTCAACATTGGTGAAATAGTCGTGAAGGTCCGATGCTGATTTCATGATCATGTGACTGTAATTGGTGGAGCTCAGCAGAGAAGTGATGGTAAAGTACCTGCGGTGTAATCTGGGGACGTGCCCAAGTTAAAAAACAATTGTACCTCAACTTGAGTGACAGTGACTGATCCCAGCAAAAGCTCCGCCCCTATGACTTTTTTTTTTTTTTAACCATGTTAGGTTAGTGATGCACATTGCACCATTTAAAAAAGCTCACTGGGGGCGGTTTAATATCAAAAAACAACATGACAGGTTCCCTTTAAGCACATTGTGACAGGACAGGTAACCCATTTAAATATCAAGACATTAAACAACTTTCCACGACAGGGATACAAGCGTCTAAATCTTTGTTGTCGCTCCATTTTGAAGCTCAGAATTGATGCAAAGTTCCACAATGCGCCACACTCTATTCAAACACAGGGAACAGGCTATAAAGTTTCAGCTGCTTGTTCTGCATTGGGGTTAGAAAAAGAGGATATGAGGAATGGTGCCATAAGTGACAGATCAAAATGTGTCACTGCCATCTCCTATACAGTCACTAGTAATCCCAGAGGAAGGCTACAGGAACTTTTCTTCTATCACCCCCTATT
This sequence comes from Anomaloglossus baeobatrachus, assembly GCF_048569485.1. Classification (NCBI taxonomy): domain Eukaryota; kingdom Metazoa; phylum Chordata; class Amphibia; order Anura; family Aromobatidae; genus Anomaloglossus; species Anomaloglossus baeobatrachus. Next base: position 626,347,757 of record NC_134356.1, on the reverse strand, counting down.
ATCAATCTCAGAAGATATGTGATGCTTCAGAGTTGGAAAGAGGGGAGGGGTGGTTGTGCAAATAAAGGAGTAAGAAGATGTAAAGCTAAAAGATCCAGTCGCCCCCTGCCACTAATTATGACATTTGTCAGCTGTCTGTTTTATGGACATTTGAAGAATCCAAAACGTGCTGGATCTTTGGTGGCAACTCACTTTGCCACCACTAGGTGGAGCTAAATTCACAATGTTTTCTTACAAGTGCAGAGTAGGAGTATGCAGTATGCTCCCGAGCTCCCTCTAGTGGTGGCTGCATAACAACTTCTTACATAATTCTATGTCTAAGCAAGGGGTTTGACGTTCTGTTACCTGAAAATGGAGCTTTAACCACTATGAAAATAGATCATAAAAGTAAAATCAGGTTAATATTAGATGAAAAATTAAATTTTAAGTTTTCATAAAAACAAGTGCCCATTCAATTACTCATGTCCAATGTTTTATCAAACATGAGTCTGAGTTTGTGACTCCCTGTGTAGAATAGTCAAAAGGGCTCACGAAGAATGGCAAATATATTTTGATTTTTATCAGCGCGTTTTCAGCACTTTGGGAGGCCAGTTCCAGGATGCATCCACTACCAGCCACCACATGGATGTAATCAACATAAAGAAGCCTGCCCCCGTGACATGTAAGAAAATCGGACATCCAAACAGCAGAAGTGGACACACACTAAATATTTTTATGCAGGTTGATACTTTTAAAAGTGAATTTCATGCGATACAATTGGTTACTTTGAGAAAGAGAAGAATCTCTAAAGAGGTTCTGCAGCAGCTATAGTGTAAGGTACACTGTAGGGTGCAATGCCCCGAGCTGCTGCAGAACAGCTTCACAAGGAGTAAAGTTGATCTTCAGGTTCGTGCTATAAAGAACTTCATAGAAAGAAGAAATATTAAAATGTAGTGTCCAACGATGGCCTACCTGCAGGGTGCAGCCGAAGACCCCGATCATGAGCATGGCAACCGTGATGTATTCGGCCAGGACATCCCACCAGGGTTTGAGTACTTTGAAGGCCGGCTGCTGCTCCGTGAACTGCTTGAACTCTGCTACAGGAATCATGGTGACTACGGCTCACACTGCAGAGAAACAGGAAAGTATAGTATGAATTCCCATAGTGTCCTCTGTAACCCCCCCCCCAGCCTGTCCACACTAGTGATACAACCGACCCACAGTCTTATGTATGGTGCTGTGCAGCACGCAGGCGCTCCGCAGCTCCCCCACCATTACAGCACCAAGTACAGCTCATGTTATCTGTGTGATGGCACCCGCCCTTATCAGTCCCCACAGACCCCTCCACCCAATATATGTAGGGGTTAGGAACCTCCAGAATCGGAACAGTAGGATGCTTTACAAGGGGGCTGCCATGGTGAAAAAGACTTGACAGACATGAGATTATATTATAATATATTCATTACTATCTGCACTTATCCAAAATATTTTTTCTCTCTCTCTCTAGTGGAAAGGAAACCATCACATGTACAGTATATATATATATCTGTGGTGGACCGTGAAGAAGGCACATAGTGCTGAAACATGTACATGTAGTCCCTTGCTGGAGTGCTATTAATTGATTGGAGTTCCTCATACTTTTATATGACTCAATGGATTAATAAAGAAGAAGTTTTTAAAATTCTGGTGAAATTTCATCCTTTTGCTGGATCCTAATTCTCCTACATTTCTATTTGTTTGGGCACACTCCCTGCCTGGATCCCTGCAGCAGAATAAAAGGTGAACACCAACCACTGCACATATTATATATATATATATATATATATATATATATATATATATATATATATATATATATATATATATATATATATATATATATATATATATATATATATATATATATATATATATGACACGTATATATACACACACAATGAAACACATGTCAACACACCTTACGGTAATTATATATATTACCGTAAGGTGCGTTTCTATGTGTTTCTGTGTGTAAATAAATTATATATATATATATATATATATATATATATATATATATATATATATATATATATATATATATATATATATATATATATATATATATATATATATATATATATATATATATATATATATATATATATATACACACACATATATATACACACATATATATACACACATACATACATACATACATACATACACACACACATATATATATATACACATACACACACTAGCTGTACTACCCAGCTTCGCCCGGGTTACTATCTGCTGTTAAAATAGAATGTATTAACAATAGTGTATTCTGCACACAAAACCCACAAAACAAATAGAAATGTAATTATTAAATTGTTGCCTATATTAACCAATCAGAGCTCAGATTAATTAACTGTAGCAAAATAGAAGCTAAGCTGTGATTGGTTGCTATTGGCAGCCTGATAAATCTCCAGGCAACAGAAAGCCCTCCCCCTGACAGTATATATTAGCTCAGACATACACATATAGACATGTCATGTGACTGACAGCTGCCGTATTTCCTATATGGTACATTTGTTGTTCCTGTAGTTTGGCTGCTTATTATTCAGATTTTTATTTTTGAAGGAGAATACCAGACTTGTGTGTGTTTAGGGCGATTATGTGGTGAGGTTGGTGTATGTGTGGTGAAATGTGTGCTGAGGGTGGTATATGTGTTCAACCACGTGGTAGTGTGTGGCGCATTTTGTGTGTGTGTTCATATCCCCGAGTGTGGTGAGTATCCCATGTCGGGGCCCCACCTTAGCAACTGTACGGTATATACTCTTTTGCGCTATCGCTCTCATTCTTTAAGTCCCCCTTGTTCACATCTGGCAGCTGTCAATTTGCCCCCAACACTTTTCGTTTCACTTTTTCCCCATTATGTAGATAGGGGCAAAATAGATTCGTAAATTGGAACGCGCTGGGTTAAAATTTCACCTCACAACATAGCACCCGGCGCTGCCTGGGATAGTAACTGTCTCTCTGTTTCTCTCCCAGTCTCCCCCTCTGTATATATCTGTCTCTCTCTCGCTTTGTCTGTCTGTCTCTTACCCTGTCTGTCTCTTTCCCTCTCTTTCCCTGTCTGTCTTTTTCCCTGTGTCTGACTCTGTCTCTGTCTGTCTCTTAACCTGTCTCTCTCTTTCTCTGTCTGTCTCTTTGTCTGTGTCTGACTCTGTCTGCCTCTTTCCCTGTCTGTCTGTCTCTTTCCCTGGCTGCATTGTGACATGCCAACATTTCATATAAGGGCGTGGCTGCGCATTCTTCTGTAGTTCTGGCTGCACTGTGGCTCCCAGCTCCATTCGCTTTAATGGAGGCAGGTCTTTTGGTGAATAACTAAAGCGCGGGGTTAAAATTTCCCCTCAAAACATAGCCTATGTCACTCTCGGGGTCCAGAAGTGTGTGAGTGCAAAATTTTGTGGCTGTAGCTGCAACGGTGCAGATGCCAATCCCGGACATACATACACACACATTCAGCTTTATATGTTAAATATATATATATATATATATATATATATATATATATATATATATATATATATATATATATATATATATATATATATATATATATATATATATATATATATATATATATATATATACATTATATTTCACTCATATATACACACACGTCAGCCGTATAAACTATGACACTATGTACAGTGGCTGCTTCATTCTTTGGTTTGCATATAGTACAGCTTGCACCTGTTCACACTTGCTTCATTTTGATAATATGAGCTGGTCAATTTCTTGTCTCATTGTAGTATACTGTTGGAGATTTTGTCTTCCTCCATATTTGGTGGAGCACTTCTCCTCCCATCAGCCCAAAACAGTTTTAAATTATTGCTGAATCCTTCCTCTCCTTGAAAAGAGGTTGTCCACTACTTTTACATTGATGGACTCTTCTTAGGATATGTCATCAATGTCTGATTGGCCGGGGGCTAACACGTGGCACCCCCACCGATCAACTGTTCCTGGAAATGCTCAGTTCAGGAGTAGTGATGGCCGTACCAGAACTGTAAAGTTCGGGGTCCGTACTGAACACATAGTGTTCATGCACAAGGTCCCAAACACGAGTTTTCCTCGGAAAACCGTGTTCCAGTTCGGGTCCAGGGGCTGGAAAAAAACAACCACTTAAAAAAACATTATGATTATAGTTACCGTTTCCGCGACACGTCCTGCAGACTCTATCTCCCGGCCACTTCTGCTTCCGGGTCCGAACATTAACTTCCGGGGGGTATTCACTGCACTGCTCGTTACTCGGCAGTCTTTGGCTTTTTCCGGCCTTGTTCACGTTGACGTCAGGGTTCACCCGAGTCCATGGCTCGAATGAACTTTGACTATCACTGTCAGGGTACGGTTCTACTTGCATATAACTCGTGCGAGTCTCGCATCAGTATCACCTGGCACAGTTGCACAATCTCCTGACAGGAGCGGGTCGGCTGCATGTATTTCAATGCAGCTGAGGCGCTCATGTCCGGAGAGTGTGCGGGGTGATACCGATGAGAGACTCACACAAGTCATACGCAAGTGGAACTCTGGCCTCAGCCTGCTTCTTGCTCTGTAGAGATGCTTGTATGTACACGTGATGAAGCAGAGCTGACATTGCTCTGCCTGCGGACAAAGGATTTTTTTTATAATAAAGATTGAGTCTCTAAATGTCTTTTTTGTTTTATTGCTAATAAAAAAAAAAAATTATATGTGCTGGGTTTTTTTTATGGTTTACTAGAAATTCATGATGGTCATGTCTAATTTGGCATGACTCGATGAATTTGTGGCTTAGTGCCAGCTGCTAATGCAAAGCTAGCCCTAACCCCTTTATTACTCAGCGTGCCACCGCCATCAGGGCCGCTGGATGAGCAGGGTAAAGCACCTGGAAACTGTGCCAAGAAACAATGCACCACTTGCAGGGGCGGCTGTGGTTTTTAGCGTGGGGGCCCAGAACGCTTGGGCTTTACCATGCTGAGAATCCCAGCCCCCAGCTGCCTGGCGATAAAAATATGGTGGGAGCCCACACATTTCTTTTTAAAAAAATTGTTTTTTAAATTAAAAAATTAATGGGCTTCCTGTATTTTGATTGCCAGCCAAGCATTTGGCGGTGGTAGCCTGTAGCCATCTGCTTTATCTGCGCTGAGAATCAAAAATACCACGGAGCGCTACGTAATTTTTTTAAATTTATTTATTTTTAAACTACTTTATGTGTGAGGGACCCAACAGAATCACAGACGCTGTCACAGTATGGGCGTCTGATTGGATGCTGGAGTAACCTGAAATCAGCCCATACATTTTGCGAAGAAAAAGCGTGGTATGGCCCAAGCGTTCTGGGCGCCCCCTGCTAAAAACCACAGTCTGCCACTGGATGGCGCATTTCCAGGCGCTTTACCCGGCACGTCCAGCGGCCCTGGGGTAATAAAGGGGTTAATACCAGCTTTGTATTCTCAGCTGGTACTGAGATTTCATGGTGTCACGCCAAATTAGACATGGCCTCCATGAATTTCTTGTAAACAGTAAAAAAAAAAAAACAAAAAACACAAAAACACATAGAAAAACATTTTTTCTTCGAAACAAAAAAAAAACAAAAACAAAAAACAGGGAGAGCAATGTCAGCTCTGCTTCATCGCTTTGTACAGACAAGCATCTATATAGAACGAGAAGCAGGCTGACACTGACGGTCAGACCTCAATCAATGGCTTAGCCATGGACTCGGGTGAACCCTGGCGTCACTGGGAACATGGCCGAAAAAAGCCGAAGACTGCTGAGTGACGAGTAGTGCACTGACGTAGTGCACTGCAGGAAGCTAATAATTGGACCCGGAAACAGAAGCGGCCGGGATATAGCGGGTCTGCAGGACGCATCGTAGGACTGGTAAGTATAATGACGATGTTTTTATTAACTTTATTTTTTATTTTACAACCCCCCCCCCCCTCCCATAACTGTAAAGTCCAAGCTTGGGGTTCGGACGCAAGTTCGCATTATCTCCGGCCTCAAACTGTACAAAAAGCTCGGGCTAGTCCCCTGATCCCGAACATGGGGGGGGTTCGCCCATCGCTATTAAGGAGCTGCACATCCACCGCACATTCAAATCAATAGGAGGCAGATGGGCAGTACCCGGGCATGGCTGCTATTAGAAGAAGGGGCAGCCCCAGAACTGAGCATTTCCGGGCTCCTGCCACTGCCACCTAGTTTTCCCCTCTCCATACTCTAACTTGCAATCCACTGGCGCTGGGAGAGGAGCTGCAGTGATGTCTCAATTAGACAGCACACCATGGAGGGGAATACCTGCTCTCCATTCACTTTAGCTCACAAAAGTAGAGCTGCAGCTACATGGAGGCCATCACACAGCAGAGCTGAGGTGTGTTGACTTGAATCACGCTCTGATGAGGTAAAACACTTGTTACAGAGCTCTGCACAATGTTTTTCTGTCTGCTCCCTTCCCTGCACTTCACTCCTCCTCTACATACAAAATCATGGGCTCTGTCACATGAATCTTGCCGTCTCCGATGAGAAAGATGGACTTGAGCTGCTTTTTCAGTGAATGACAAGTTCAGAGGCGAGGGAGGGTAAGAAGTATCTGATAAGTAAGAACGGAAGCTGATTTATCTGATAAGATACATTACGGTTTCTTTTAGCCGCCGTATTATTAGAATATGTAAATGTTTCTTGAAAGTACAGTTCATTTTTAAAGCATCACCGTTCTACATATATTATGACTGGTCTTCTAATGTGGCCAAAGGGGGCCCAAAACAGGCCTAGTGCCAGAGCATTGTGTGACTGCAAGCCAGTTACTACCCACATCTGAGACATACAAGTCTGAAAATGCATCACATTGCTGCTATGGGTCTCGGAAATTAACTGCTCCATCTCCAAAAACCTCTTGGGTTAGCGCAGTACACAGAGTAATCCATACGTCTGTATGCAATGGGTTCTCCTAGACAGAATTTATTTTTTTTAAAAGGACTGTTAGGGCAAAATGACTATTCAAACCAAGCCCAGACACATGGTGCACCCTTGGTGTAGCCAAACAGTTCAGAGCACCTTCCCACCTACTTGTTTCCCATGTTTCTGGGATTCCTTCTGTCTTCTGTAAAGCCAAAGTTGTCAATAATGGAAGAGGGGGAAGAAATGGAGGCAGAGAAGGTGGTGCACTGAACCGTATAGCTACACCAAGGTTCTTGTGCTTAGTTTGAACAGTCTTTGTGCTGGCAGACTGCCTTTAACTTGGTTTAGGCAAATAAAAAAACAAACAAAAAAACACAAACACAAAACTGCATAAACAACAGCTATGTTAAAATCTGTCAACAGAAAATGACTGGTTACTGCAAGGGGGCACCAAGCACATGTATTTGGTTTGAACCAACAATCCAGTACACCTTCACATCTACTTCATTTTTATTTATCTCAACTCTCACCTTCCATAATTGTCAGAAAAGGGCCCAAATGCATGGAACATAAGTAGGTGGGAAGGTGCACTTAAAAGGGTTACCCGGGACTTTAAAAATCGAGTAACTACTAGAACTATCTAGGACTTTAACATTGATGACCCATTTTAGGAGTATTGGTCATCAAGGTCTAATCGGTGGGGGTCCGACAACTGACATCCGCTCTGTTACCGATGCCACCATCAGCTGTAACTACTCGATTACGAAGCTGCACAGCACACTTCCGTCCGACAGAATGTTTGCCACGACCGTATATCGCGCAACCACTCCATATTTATTCGAATAGTAGGTGGATATGCAGCACCCATTGTGGCCGCTATAGAGTTGACAGAGCTGTGCAAATCCGCAACGGAGTAGTTCCGGCAGCACTGGGAAGAGCTACCGGTTGTCGAACCCCCACTGATCAAACCTTGATGACCAATACTTCTAATATAGGTCATCAATGTTAAAGTTCTAGACAACCCATTTAAAATCTTTGGCCACACCAAAGTGCATCAACCTGAGCTAACCGAAATGTTTCGCAAGTATATAGGGCACCAATGGCCAAAGCAAAGCATCCTAATCTATGGTGGAAAAGTTAAAAAGGGAACAGAAGGTTAGGATGAGAACAAAGAAAAAGGAGCATAATCGTGATTTAAGTTAGTTATTCCCTTTAAAGCACCACTCCAGTGTGTGTCCCCCCCCCCCCCCTCGCTGCTATAGTGGTGTGTCCTTGCCCTCTGGTATCTACACCTTCAATCATCGCCTCTCCAGTTGGTCTCTCGCACTTTGTCACCTACCAGCAGCTCCAGTGTTTCATCGAGGGGTGCCGTAGGTGACTTCGATGCAAGTCTGAGAGCCTCGTTCTGGCTCTCATAGATTCTCATTGAAAGTTTGTGATGTAACTTCTGACTTCCAGCCAGTGAGAAGATGTGGTCAAAAGGAGATCCCATGGGCCTGAAGTGATGCAGAACAAAAAGGGAAAACATGGAAGGGTGCGTACAAGACTAGGGACTTCGATGAAAAGCCCCACTCCAGGACAAAAAAAAAAAAACAAAAAAAACACCACCATCACACACAACACAACATTGCTGGAGTGGTGCTTTGAACCAGCATCTGATAGGCCAGAAATTGTGACAAACTGCCACCTATGGGTTTCCATACCATATGAAGTGCATTTCACTACTTCTCGTAGCTTGGAAAATTGGATCATCCGACCATGAAGGGCATTGTGCAATCAGATCTTCACACCTAAAAACAGAGGCCTCGATTCATCATTTTAATTTGTTTTTAGTCATTTTCCTTTTTTGTTTTGGGCTATTAGTTCATTTTTATGAATTTGGCACAAAAATAAAGTGAGCACTCAATTAAAAACAAGGCCAAAAATGGGATATTTTTTTCCAGGATATCATATATAAAAGTAGACTATAAATAGAATAATGAATTGAAAGAAAAAAATAACCCACACAAAACAAAAAAAAAAAAGCACAAAACAAAAACAGGTGTAAAGGCGATGAGGAATCAGGGCCTGTCTCTTCCAGTAACCAAACATCTCTAATAAGGAATCAACACGAAAGAAAATTATGGGCAAAGAAATGTTAGGTTTGATTTTATGACGAATGTTTCTAGAAAAGAAGGAAATCATAAAAATAGTTAATGGACCCCAGTTGGCTTGCACGCATCCTTACAGAGTGACTCAGGATAACAAACAGGACGCGAGGCGTAAAGGAAAAGTGCCACCTCCAGGAAGAACCTCAACAGATCCACAGAGACCTATAATCACTCTCCATCCAACCTCGTAGGCCAAGACTCTACAGTCTTCTGCTCTTGGGGGCACTGCTGATCATTGTACACTGGTTACTATTTAGGTGCCCCAAACTTTTACGGCAATGTCATCAATGGTGCTAAAGTTGGATCCAAGCAAAAAAATGTAAACACCTACAACTCTTTACCATCATTCAGGAACTTTTATTCCGGTAATGTTCAGGCAGAGAATATTCCTCCCTCGTGATCAAGAACAATGGAGGATTAACATTCTTCTGGTGCATTTCTTTACTAAAACCTGGAGCAGCAGCCAAGGATTAGTTGCTTCTAGGGCGAGGAGACTAAAGCTGTGCTCCTTCCTACAGCACGTGGGAACGATGAGCTACTGTGCTTCTAGGGTGTAGATCAGGTTACCACCTCAGCTCCTGGGTTTTCCGACTATGAACAGGCCATTTCTCCTTCAGTAATGTTAAATATTTATATCTTCACAGTGAAAAAGGAAATCTTGGAAATCCAGGGTTGGAACTTCAGTATAAAGACTGGTGGTCTCTTCTGAAACATTGGGACCACCATTGGACAACCCTTTCACTAGATGTTCCTCCATTTATTTTTAATTAATTTAACCTGACTACACCTCCAATTGATGTTTATCCATTGATCCTCAGACAGTTACTTTTTCTTCTGTGTCCCTCTCTTCCAAAGATTTGCCCCCCCACCCCCTCTCCAGTAATAAAGATGCAAGGTTTCCCTTCAACTAGCTGGGTGTAGACTGTAGAACTTCTCTGTGGGCGTTTGCTTTTTCTCCTGCATGAAGTTGGCCAATCAAGAGATGGTCATTTCATAGAGGGGAAAAAGGAAACTCCCACAGAGCAGTTCACAGCTGTAGTCTGGCTCGGCGTGTTACAGAATCAGTGGAGCAGCATCATTAGGCTATGTGCGCACAGTGCGTTTTTCGCGGCGTTTTTCGGGTGCATTTTTGGCCTCAAAACTGCAGGACTTTGCTTCCCCAGCAAAGTCTATGAGTTTTCATTTTTGCTGTCCGCACACATCGGTTTTTTTTCGACGCAGGTGCGTTTTTGTGCGATTTTAGCGGCCAAAAACGCACAAAAACGCAGCATCAAAAAGACGCAGTGTGCGAACCTAGCCTATGAGTTTTCATTTTTGCTGTTCGCACACATCTGTTTTTTTTACCTGCGTTTTTGAGTTAAAAAAAAAAAATGGACATGTCAGTTCTTTCCTGCGTTTTTCTGCGTTTTCCCCCCATGCAATGCATTGGAAAAACGCAGCAAAACGCAGAGATCAAAAACGCAGCAAAACGCAGCCAAAAACGCACCAAATCGCGGCAAAAACGCATGTGTTTTTTGATGCGTTTTTTCGACGCAGGTGCGTTTTTGTGCGGTTTTAGCGGCTAAAAACGCAGCGTCAAAAAGACGCAGTGTGCGAACCTAGCCTTACACAGTCTGGCACCATTCCACCCTTTCAGTATTTTGTCAGAGCTGCCATCTACAGTGAAACGGAATGTGGCATCAGAAAATAAGACTATCTTTTAAAATTATATTTCTCAAAAAATCTGATGTAAACAAAAATAAAATATTGGCAAGTTTTTCCATATCACAATTTGTATTAAAAAAAAAAACAAAAAAAAACAAACTATCAATTAAACCCACATTGGTTACTAGGCCTCTTCTAGACTTGTACATTTTGGCTAAGAACGCACTTTGCGTTTTCACCTGCGTTTCCGCAGCGTTTTGAGAAGCACCTTTTTTCATGCCAAAAGGCATGCGTTTTGATTTTCCAGCAAAGTCAATGGAAAATGGTGATTTTTAGACCGCACTTTGCGTTTCTAAACGCTGCGTTTAATTTGCATATTTTGTGGCAAGAACCATGCGCTCAAAGAAGCAACATGTCAGTTGTTTTTGCCATTTTGGGTGCGTTTTGCTAACATTGAAGTCAATGAGAAATGGCAAAAGCCAAGTTTCCTTCAAATTCCTGCGTTTTACCTGCTTTTTATGTGCAGAAAACATGTGTTTTGGACTTCCAAAACGCATGCTTTTTGGACAGAAAAATAATGATTTGATATCTCCCTTTACACACACACATAATCCGACAATTAAATTTAAGAAAAATATGCATTTATTGCTATTTTAGCGATAAAATGTATATTACCGCTATAATTTTATGAAATATATCTATTTTCATTATTTTTCCCATTAATAAAGATTTGATCATTTTTTTTCTCTTTTTTTATTCCGTTTGACTGTTTAAACTTTATTTAGCAGTGTCTTGATGTTCAAAATGCATCTGTCAAAACACAGGTGAAAAAGCATTCAAAAAGCGCTGAAAACGCGGGAAATACGCATGCGTTTTCAGCGCTAAAGTTCTCAAAAAGGCAACTTTGGTGAAATCAATTAAGCCAAAAATGTGCATTTAGAACTGCAAGTAGGAGAACGCAAAGTGCGTTCTTAGCCTTATTCTTTCAGACGATCCACAATAAAAGCAATGGGCTGACTAAGACATTATCTTATGTATTAAAATATAAAATGAGAATGTGCAAAGGGTATTGTGAAGAGAGGGGGAGCAGGATCATGTGTGACAGCAACTATAGTGATTGGTGGATACTGTCATCAGCTGGTATAGAGGTGTTACCTGTCAGTGTAATCCTGCCCTTGATAATGAAACTGATGAAAACCCCTCTTGAAAGGAGTCCAAAATTACTCCAGTGTCCCAGTGAAAATGACAAGATTTCTAATTTTGTAATACAGGTCTAGATATACTTAGGACAAGAAAATAAAATGCATCCCCCCCAAACAAAGAAAGAACAAAATGTAGAAATACAGTTAAACACAAAAACCTAATTTAACCCTTTAGTGACGGAGCTAATTTTCACCTTAATGACCAGACCAAATTTTGCAATTCTGACCAGTGTCACTTCATGAGGTTATAACTCTGGAACGCTTCAACGGATCCCGGTGATTCTGAGATTGTTTTTTCGTCACATATTGGACTTCATGTTAGTACCAAATTTAGGACAATATTTTTTGTGTTTATTTATGAAAAAAATTGAATATTGGCAAAAATTTTGAAAATTTAGCAATTTTCAACTTTTGAATTTTTATACCGTTAAACCAGAGATTTCTGTGACACAAAATAGTTAATAAATAACATTTCCCACATGTCTACTTTACATCAGCACAATTTTGGAAACAAAATTTTTTTTCGTTAGGAAGTTAGAGGGGTTCAAAGTTTATCAGCAATTTCTCATTTTTACATCAAAATTTACAAAACCAGTTTTTTAGGGACCACATCACATTTGAAGTGACTTCAATAGGCCTAGATGACAGAAAATACCCAAAAGTGACACCATTCTAAAAACTGCACCCCCCAAAGTACTCAAAACCACATTCAAGAAGTTTATTAACCCTTCAGGTGCTTCACATGAACAAAAGCAATGTGGAATGAAAAAAAGCAAAAATTAAATTTTACCTAAAAATGTTGCTCTAACCCAAATTTATTCACTTTTAGAAGAAATAACACAACAAAATGGACCCCAAAACTTGTTCCCCACTTTCTTATGAGCGCGCCGATACCCCACATGTGGTCAGAAACCTCTGTTTGGACAAATGGGAGGGCTCGGAACAGAAGGAGCAATATTTGAATTTTGGAAAGCAAATTTGGCTGAAATAGATTGCGAGCACCATGTTGCATTTACAGGTCCGCTAAGGTACCTAAACAGAAGAAATCCCTCACAAGTGACACCATTTTGGAAACTAGACCCCTCAAGGCTTCTATCTAGGGGTATAGTGAGCATTTTGGATCCACAGGTACTTCACAGATTTTGTTAACGTTACGTTGTCATATTGAAAATTTTAATAATTTTCTCAAAAATGTTGCTTTAGCATCAATTTTCTCACTTTTTCAAGAGGTAATTCCAAAAATTTGACCTCAAGGTTTGTTAACCACTTTTTTATGAGCGCGGTGATACCTCACATGTGGTCTGAAACCTTTGTTTGGACAAATGGGAGGGCTTGGAACGAAAGGAGCAATATTTGAATTTTAGAAAGGAAATTTGGCTGAAAAAGATTGCGGGCACCATGTCGCATTTGGAGGTCCCCTAAGGTACCTAAACAGCAGAAACCCCGCACAAGTGGCCCCATTTTGGAAACTAGGCCCCTCAAGGAATTTATCTAGATGTTTGGTGAGTACCCTGAACCCCCAGGTGCTTCACAGAATTTTATAACGTTGAGCCATGAAAAAAAAAAAATAAAATTTTACCACAAAATTGTTATTTCAACCAGGTAGCTTTTTTTTTTACAAGAGTAAAAGGAAAAAATTCAGCATAACATTTATTGTGCAATTTCTCCTGAGTTTGGCGATACCTTATATGTGGTGGAAATCAACTGTTTGGGCGCATGGCAGGGCTCGGAAGGGAAGGAGTGCCATTTGACTGCAAAATTGGCTGGAATCAATAGCGGACGCCAGGTTGCATTTGGAGAGCCCCTGAGGTGCCTAAACAGTGGCGGTCCCCCACAAGTGACTTCATTCTGGAAACAAGACACCTCAAGGCTTTTATCAAGGTGTATAGTGAGCAGTTTGAATCCACGAGTACTTCACAGAATTTGATAAGCTTAGGTTGCCATATTGAAAATTTTCATTTTTTTCACAAAACTGTTGCTTTAGCATCAAATTTCTCACTTTTTCAAGAGACAACAACAAACCGTGGACCCCACAGGTTGTTATCCAATGTCTTATGAGCACAGGGATACCCCACATGTGGCCAAAAACCTCTGTTTGGATAAATGAGAGGGCTTGGAATGGAGGGAGCACCATTTGAATTCTGGAAAAGTTGAAATAAATTGCGGGCACCATGTCACATTTGCAGGGCCCCTTGGGTACCTATACATCAGAAAACCCCCACAAGTGACCCCATTTTGGAAACTGGATTTTATTCAGGAGTATAGTAAGCATTTTGAATCCACAGGTACTTCACAAAAATGTTGCTGTAGCAACAAATGTCTCACTGTTAGGCTATGTGGCCATGATCCAGCGACACGGCATCTAGTACACAGTGTCAGCCTCCTGCAGAGATGTGAGTGTTGTCCACGGGAGAACGCAGCTGCCCAAGCCCACGATTTGGGTTCAGGCCGCTGTGGAGCTCTATGCTACCTGCAGAGAACACTCATCTCCGCAGCATAAATTGACATGCTGAGGCTCGGGAAGCTGCGCCACAGGTCGGTTTATGCTGCGGAGAAAAGAAGCACATTGGGCATGGGATTTCTAAAAATCCTTCCACTGTGCTTCTACTGCACAACGCAGCGTCATGGACACAGGGAAAACACTCTGCGCCCAAAACGCTGCAAACCCTGATTGTGGGCACACAGCGTAAAATGCTACAATGGATGAATGGATAGATGTCAAACATATATAACGTCCCATTCCCCTGCATATTCTAAGCTGGCGCCCTTTAGTGCCTTTCATGTGGCACTAAAGGGTGCCTAGCCTTGTATTTAGCCCCCCAAAAAATTAATAATTAAAATAAACGACGTGGGGTCCCCCCTATTTTTGATAGCCAGCTAGGGTAAAGCAGACAGCTGTAGCCTGCAAACCACAGCTGACAGCTTCACCTTGGCTGGTGATTAATTTGGAGGGCTCCCCAGGCGTTTTTTAAAAAAAAAAAAAAACGTGGGGTCCCCCCCAAATTAGATCACCAGCCAAGGTGAAGCGGACAGCTGGGGTCTGGTATTCTCAGGGTGGGAAGAGCCATGGTTATTGGACTCTTCCCAGCCTAAAAATAGCAGGCCGCAGCCGCCCCAGAAGTGGCGCATCCATTAGATGCGCCAATCCTGGCGCTTCGCCCCAGCTCATCCCGCGCCCTGGTGCGGTGGCAGACGGGGTAATATATGGGGTTGATACCAGCTGTAATGTCACCTGGCATCAAGCCCTGGGGTTAGTGATGTCACGGCATCTGAACAGATACCCGACATCACTAACCCAGTCAGTAATAGAAAAAAAAAAGACAAAAAAAAAATTTATTTGAAAAAACACTCCCCGAAACATTCCTCTTTTACCAATTTATTGAAAATAAAGAAATTCCGGTCGCTGTAATCCATTTTGGAGGTCCCACGCCGGCTCTGGATCTTCTAGAATATGGGGGGCACGTTCAGGGAACGTATCCCCCATTTTCTGGAAGAGCAAGCTCCCCATGAGCAGTGTGGGTGCAGTAATCTGAGAATACTGCACTCACACTGCCCCGGTCCAACCTAGGGCAGAGTGACCTGCAGTAACCTCATTCCAGAATATGAGGGGCACGCTCACAGAACGTACCCCCCATTTTCTGGAACAGCAGCCTCTCCATGTGAGGAGTGTGGCTGCAGATCACTGCGCTCACCCTCCCCCGGTCCACAGTGGAGCCTGTGCATCAGCGACGTCAGCAGGATTCCTGCTTGCAGGGATCCAGCTGACAGCCGCTGTCTGCGCATGCGCCGACAGCATTGAAGAAGAAGGAGGCGGCGATCGCGGGCCCGGAGCGGCAGACAGGTAACGTATAACCGGGGGCTTGGGGGGGGGGGGGGGTGACGGGTGACCTAGTGGGACCTGGGGACACCTTTCTGCCGCATGTGACGTGTCACATGCGGCAGAAAGAGCAGAATGAAGGCGGCCGCGCGCTGTGCGCCGCCATCTTCCACGCTCCGGAGGGGGGAGGGGGGAGGCGGCTCTGGAGACCGGAGGGGGCTCCGGTGACCAGAGGGCTCCGGTGTACCGGAGGAGGGGTCAGGGGGAGGACATTTCCCTCCGATCTGAAATGTTTGATCATTTCAGATCGGAGGGAAATGACTGCAGAGCCGGCGCAGGCGGCAGTTTTCTGTGCGCTTCGGCGCCATTTTGGATGTCCGGTGGGGGTAGGGGTGGGGGTGGGGGGACTCTCCGGTACCGGGGGCTTTGGGGGCACTAGGGGGTTAGATTTCTTTCTCATCTGACATGTTTGATCATGTCAGATGAAAAAGAAATCAGTTTTACCGGCCATTTCTTTTTTTTTCATGTGTTCGTCGGTATACGGTGTATACCGCCGATCACATTATCGGGGTCCAAAAAAAACACCCCGATTCATAATCTGGGGGGTCTCAGCTACCCCCGGTAGCTGAAACCCCCGAGATTTTCGGTCGCTGGGGGGCGCTACAGGGTTTTTTCGGGCCGCCGCTTTAAAGCGGCGGAACAGAATAAGTACCCTGTTTTGCCGCCGCTTTAAGTCGTACGGCCGTCGTTATGAGGTTAAACAATAGGTCATTTTCTGATGACACATTACAGTTAGGAAGGGGTTTCCACTACTAGACCAATACAAAGACCAATTTTAGCCCAGGAACCAACGCCAACCTCTATACAATTTGGCCAGTTCATATGAGCCAACAAAATCTTTACGGAACACGACAGTCGTTACGATCATTTTGTCCAAGTACAGCATGCATATTGTTGTTGGAGCAATGTGCTGCCAACGATTTTTTGCCTGCGTAAAGGATCCAATCAGCCCATTTTTCTTGTTCGTCGTCTGATCAGTGGCATGTTTTTAAGAGGCAATGATCAGGAACGAATTTTCTTATAAACCCTAGATCAATGATCAATCTTGTACGTGAACCTTTACTTAGAAGGGCCATGGGACCGGTGTGACATTTTTTGGTCTTTAATTGGTACTAGAATTTCATGGTGTGCGTAGTGCAGGCAGCGATTCATCTTTTCTCGCCTCTGGTTTCCTGGAGATCACCGAGGTGGAACAGAATTATTGTTCACATTACTTTGTGTTTAGTTTCGCCTGAGCTCCTCGGGGTTGACTCCTTTCTTGATATAACACTTCACTAATTCTGGTTTAATTACCATGTTCTATTAGAAAGATTTTACATTTTTCTTTAGACCTTCTAGTCTCCTCATTTGTAGTGTCGGCCGGGGCTCAGAGGCCCTCAGTAATGGAAAACTACAAAAGGCATTGACGTCATGCACAGTGCAAGTAGACACATGAAGCATCCTGGCTGCTAAAGAGAAAGAAGCGGACGTATCATTGGTGCAACCTGTGCCTAAGAGGTACGGGGCCCATTCCCACCTCCAAACCAGGTGGACTTGTGTATTATGAGGACCTATTGGACTGCATAGAGGCCCGTATACTGTTCTTGCACAGGGGTCCTTTTCGGTCTGTGTCAGCCAGCGTCAAGACAGGTCCGTGGACTACTTAATTGGCATGTAATTTGAATGGCGAGATCGAGAAGAGCAACTTAGTCATCAGGGGACCCTGGCCAAGAAAGCAAAAGCTTCAGAATAGTACGGACCTCCACCATAGTATGTCTGGGCATAGCATAGTGCACTATGATATGCCCGGACATACTATGGTGGAGGTCTGTACTATTCTAAAGCATTCGCTTTCTTGGCCAGTGTCCCCTGATGAGTAAGCCATTTACGAAACGCGTCGGGAGGCCCAGGAGCGTATAAGGTCAGATTGTTGCCTTTGAGCAGTATTGTGAGGCTGTTTTGCCCCCCCCCTACTAGACAACGCGTCTTATTTTGATTTATATCACCTCAGTGTTTTATGACCATATGCATGTTTTGATGACATTTCTCAACACTGTTAGGTGTTTTAGATTATGATTATCAGATTCTGGCGTACACAGTTAGAGACATTGGTTGGATACAATTGATGTTATATTGGGCAAATCATACTTGTGTACACAGTGAGAAAATTCTTTAGGACCAGGTTCTCTTAGGCTATGTGCGCACTAGGAGTTTATTTCACGCTGCGTTTGTGCGTTTTTGTCCGCAAAAAACACACAAAAACGCACCCGCGGTAAAAACGAAATCCATTTTTGGCTGCGTTTTTGTGCACTGCATTTTTCATTGAATTCAATGAGTGAAAAACGCTTTGAAAAACGCAATAATAATTGACATGCTGCGTTTTGTGGTCACCACAAAAACACAGCTACAAAAAAACGCTGTGTGCGGACAGCACTTCTGAAAAATAGACATTGCTGGGGAAGCAATGTCACAGTTTTCAGCACAAAAACGCGTTAAATACGCTGCAAAAAAAACGCAGCAAAAATGTCTAGTGCGCACAGGGCCTTACTGTTCTTGTCCTCTGTGTATACAGTGGGGGCTTTGAATAACATCAGCTCCTTGTACTGTAATTATGGGTTGGTTTTACAACCATTTATGTTGTGTGTGTAAAATATTTTAATCTGTGATTATTAAAAGTTATATTTTACTATTTGTCTTCACACATTTTGGTTACACCAGTTGCTTGGCTTTTTTCAAATACTGTTAAATGGAATAAAAAAAAATAATAATAATGAAATAAAAAGTTCATTTTTTACTTTTCTTTTCCTGGACAAGATTCTCGGGCCTCAGACTATTAATTTTCTAAGTTGCTTTGTGTAAACTCAATAGTCTGGCAATAAACGTGGCGTTAGCTGCCTAGTCTCTGGACCATATCACTACAAAGGCCATTTCATTTTTGTCTTAAGAATTAGTCACATGTAAATATTCGCAGCCAGTAGCAAGTAATCACTAGAGCCACAGAATGCCAAATCGGAGCATTATATTGAAGCAAGTAATGGAACTGTGATGTGTCATACAGGGAGACGTCATGCCTAGTCATCCCATGATTGTTAAACCATTGGCTGATGTAACTATTGTACAGAACATCATTCCGGAACTCAAGTTAAAAGGGCTGGCCACTACTCTAACAGTGATGACCTACCCTAAGGCCATCAATGTGTGATCGTCCGGGGTCAGACGCCCGGTACTCCCACCGATAAGCGGTTCTCGGTGCCGGTGGTGGCAGACAAAAATGCTCAGTTCCAAAGCTGCCCCTTCTTCTGATAGTGGCTGGGTACTGCACATCCATAGCTACTATCAAAGGATGTGGCAGCTCCGGAACTGAGCATTTCCAGCTGTTTGCTGCCACCAACAACAACTGAAAATGGCTAATCGGTGGAGGTACGGGGTGTCGGACTCCTGCCAATCAGACATAGATGACCTATCCTAAGGTTTGGCCATCAATATTAAAGTAGTGGACAACCTCTTTCATTCTTAGCTAGATTTCATCATTCCAAAACTTACACGTTCTAGACTCATTTTTGACCAAACCATGGAATCCATGAATCAATGTCTCTTTGGGGACATTCATCAGTTGTGATGCACTTGTCAAAATGAGACCTGTGGAAATCATAATTTTGGCCAAGTATGTGCGATAGGTTGCCTTCACCAGGCAGTATAAGGCCCTGTGCGCACTTACCGGTATTTCCTGCGGTTTTGCGGCAGAAAATGTTCATAACATCTCTGCAGTGAATCACCAGCAAAACCTATGGAACAAAAAAATCCTGTGCGCACTATGCGGAATTTGACAGCTGCATGTTTTGCTGCGGGATTCCCGCAGCAAAAACAATTGCATGTCACTTCTTTTCCGCACGTCGCTGCAGGATTTCACTCCATTGACTGCCATGTAATTGTGAAATCCCGCAGGGAATAACGCAGGCAGCAAATTCTGTGCGATTCATTGCGTTTTCCTGCGTTATACCCTCCGGTATTTCGCGGTTTACCTGCGGTAATGTACATCGCTGCCTGCGGTTTGCAGGGAAGTGATGTCATTATGACAGGAAAAGGAAGCCGTGCAGAGTAAACACACACACACACACACACACACACACACACACACATATATAGAATACACATAGAAAGCAAACGGAAATATAGAAAGAAGAAAAAAAAAAAAAAAAAAAAAAAAAACACGTGGGCTCCGCTGTATTTTTACCTTTCAGCCGAGGTAAACACACAGCGGTGGCCCGGTATTCTCAGGCTGGGGAGGGCGAGGGGCAGGGTTAATGTCCCCCGCCTCCCTCCCACCTCCCGCAGCCGAGAATATCAGCCGCAGCTGCCTCGGGACTGTCGCATCCATTATGCGGCAGTACCGGAGTGTCCCCAGCTCTTCTAGATGCCGTGATACGGTGGCGATCCAGGTAATAAGAAGTTAATGGCAGCGGATCGCCGCCACTAAGTCCAGGCTTCATCATGGCAGCATCTATGTGACAGCTGACATGATCAACCCGTAAGTAAAGTGAAAAAACACAGACACCGAAAAATCCTTTATTTTAAATAAAACACAAAAAAGCTCCTGGTTCACCCGTTTATTAACCCCCCCGAAACACACAGCTCCGGCGTAATCCACACAGCTCCGGCGTAATCCACACAGCTCCGGCGTAATCCACGTCCTCCGATGCTTGCATCCAGCCGCGACTGACACAGACACAGCGCTGAATGCAGCCTCGCAGCGAGACAGCAGAGGTGACCACAGGGCACTTCCCACGGCCGGTAATGTAACCACATTACCGACCGTGAGAAATGCAGCGTGTGCTCACAGGGACTCTGTCTATCCCTCTAACTATCTAGCTATCTATCTATTCTTCTATCCATCTATGGAAATTTTTTTTTTTTTTTTTCAATGTGCTTTATTGCATTGAATGCATTAAAGCACATGTACCAACCCGCACGCGGCAAAACCGCGGCAATACCGCGATAAAGCCGCAGCAAACCGCATGCGGTTTGCCGCGTTTTTTTACCGCGGGTGCGGTAATCTTTCAGTGCTTGCGGAATTTTCTTGAGAAAATTCCATTTTCCAGTGCACACAAAGCCTAAAACAGGTCAGTGAAAAACTGTACCGGTGTCATCAGTGTTTTGAATCTGTCATCAGCATGTCCATTTTTATCATCAGTGTTTTTTCCGGAGTGGATAAAGAAAGGATAACATTGCAAAGTATAGAAGAGGCTTTGTAATTTCAAACACGTACAGCACGTGGACTGTACACAGACGCCATCCGTGTGCTGTACACGTTTTTCACAGACCCATAGATTTGTATTGGCCAGTGTCATCCGTGCTGCCAGAAAAACATGGACAAGTGAGCAGCCCCATGGGTTATAATGGGTATCTGTGGTGAAAAACAGATGCCACACATTCCACAACCACGGACATGTGAAAGAGGTCTTATTTCAACAGAGCATGGGTAATGATTGGGTGCCAGACACCACTACTTATCAGGGAAAGCAAATAAAACCCACTTCGGCCAGGTAGCTAAGGGGTACTTCTCACACAGCGAGATCGCTGCCGAGTCACAGGTTTTGTGACGTACCAGTGACCTCATCAGCGATCTCGCTGTGTGTGACACTAAGCAGCGACCTGGTCCCTGCTGTGAAATCGCTGATCGTCACAGACTGTTCTGGTTCATTACAGGCTGCCAGCGCTGGCTCCCTGTACACGTAGCCAGGGTAAATATCAGGTAACTAAGCAAAACGCTTTGCATAGTAACCAGATGTGTACCCTAGCTACATATACAGGGAGCCAGCGCTGGCAGCCTGTAAGCGGTGTACACTGGTAACCAGGGTAAAAATCGGGTAACCAAGCAAAGCGCTTTGCTTAGTTACCCGATATTTACCCTGGTTACCAAGCGCAGCATCATTACACGAGTCGCTGGTGGCTGGTCACTGGTGAGATCTGCCTGATTGACAGCTGACTAGCGACCCTGTAGTGACGCACCAGCGATCCTGACCAGGTCGTATCGTGGTTGGAATCGCTGGTACGTCGTTTAGTGAGACGGTACCCTAAGGCTCGGAATTTCCTTAACAGTTTATCTGATGTCCCATCTGACTGATGTCTGCTCACTAATATTATACGCCTATGGCGACATTTAGGGATTCTAAGGACTAATACATGAATGGCAATGTCTAGACGAGAACACTACAAAGTATAGTAATTTTCGTACCATCAGAACAGTCTTACGCAGTTTCGCAATTGTAATAAATGAGGTCCTCATCATCTCAGTGTTACACGCGATCTTCCAAATTAAAATGTTGGCAATTGGCACAAACAAATTACAAAAATTACCAAACAAGACAACACTAAAGGACCTGGACAATATCAGTATTACCAGTCTGCTGTTCCCAGCCACTTTATGGTTTAAAGACTTCCTCATTCAATTAGCTAATGATGCTGATGGGAAGAGAATACGTGACCGGGGTCTGTCCTGATGACATCTCAAAGGGCTTCCTATTAACTAGGCCGTAGCCAGAGTTCAATGACATCATGGAGGACACAGAGGCAAGGAAATCGCCTGTAAAGACTCATTCACACATTGTTGAGAAGTGTCGTTGTGCAGACCTTTAGCACACATTCTAGACTGATCCTAAAATCAGATCAGAATAGGACCTTCTTTGATGTCCCACTCAGATCTGTAACATTCAGAAACTTGTGAATAGATCAATGAAACCCTAAAAGGTTCCGTGTACCATTATCTATAGATATATATAAAATAATATCTGACACTTTACACAGATGTGAGAATTCGCCAAGCGTCTTAGTTACCAGACCGATAAAACATAGCCTTCAATATCAGTATAAATCACAATAAGTTGGAAGGGATATACTGGCACTTTATATGACCCACAGTTTGTTTTTCCACTATCTCCTTCCCCCCTCAACATATGCAACCCCACATGAACCCAGAAGTTGGACAGCCTTTGGTAGAGAGTCAACTTTTTGAGACAGATATCGGCACAGCTTCAGAAAGGTTCTCAGGAACCGAAACGTTGCGGTCACACTTCATGGGCCAATAAGGGTCTTTCCTTTATGCAATTTATGGAGTGCTGCCTTGATCGTTTTTTTTCTATCAGCACAGTAGGACACTGATGGTCAACAGTCACCTTGGTGCATCCTCACCTGGTGGGGACAGTCCAGATCCCTAGTGTCACACTAAATCCCGGGAAGTACCAAGCGAACTGCGAAATGGAAGGGAAACCCTGTGTATAGGGAAAGGGAAGATGGTGACCCCAGACCACACCTTCTGCTGGGGTCCCTTACCACCCTAGATAGGTTCTGCACCGAGCCAGATACTTGACCCTAGATATGCCTAGTGCTGGGGTCTAAATAGGGAACGGATGGGATGAGCTGTTCGTCAACCCCACTAAACAACTATAGACAACAAAAGGAGGACACACAGGGGGAAAATGCATGAACAACTTATCTACAGATGACACACGTAGAAGTTCTGCAAAGTATTCAGCAACGATACCACAGAGAGTACACGCTACCTGCTTGCAACCAAGGCTTAAATAAACTGAAAATATCACCAGCATTAGTGCAAGAAGGAAGGGGTATTTTTTTTATTTTTCAAAAATGTTTATTGAAAAAGAGAATTTCATACAAAATCAAGTATAAGTAATTCTGTAGGGGTATTTAAGCACCAAGATAATGCCGATGATCAGCAGCTGGGTGGAAGGCGAGCTCCTGCTGGGTCAAAAAGGGGGAGACATGAATCCAGCAAAAAAGCTACCTATACCAATGAATACTGACAACAGGAGTAATGGAAAGTCAGGGAGCATTCTGCTCAGCCAAACGCTGTGACCTTCTATGGCCAGAAACCACGAGTGTCCGTCACCCGTGACACCTAACACCGGTAACAGCCACACAAATCTCGCTCAGGAGGACCCGGCCCATGAATACGTTATATCAACCGCCCAATATTTTCAAGTATCAGTGCGTAATGCTTCATTCCTCTCACGGTGAAACTACTTGCTGCCATGGTTCCTCTACAGATGATCACTGATCGTTTGGGATCTCGGAAGAAAAAAAAAAGAAAAAGAAAGACCCAGTGATCATCTGATACTTTAATTTTTTAAGTAGGAATATGTCCGCCTCTTCAGCTCCTGCGGGTCTTGTTGCCCATCTGTCGCAGGCTCCCGCTGGGAGGAATGACTATATACATGAAGAGCTGCCATTCAGGAGAGCATTTTACCAGGGACGTGTATTAGTTTGCAGACCAAGTTTCTCTGGAAATTCCTCTCAATAAATCTCGGCTAAGCACAATTATACTGAACCATCAAAACCATTCCACATAACGATGGTACATTCCAGGAGGGGATACGTTTCCACTCCCTACACAGCTGTTCCTCTGGCTGAATGTGCCATTAATACTGGATTCTGCTCCTCACGACATCCATGCCCAGGGCTGCCCAGCACGGCACGGACCACGGAGAGCTTTCCAAGGACGTAGAGGAATAATCCAAGATTATGGATAAATGATGGCTTGGGTAATTAGTAGATTGTCCCATAAAAAGGGTGGATATTGCCATTAGATGGAGGTTCCCACCATAGCAAGTACATGTATATACAATTGGTCAGAAAAGGGCTGCAAAATTAAGCATTTCCATGTCGGCCAACCAGTAGACATGACCAGAATATAGATCTGTTATCCTATATACAAAAAACACTACAACCCCAAAAATGATCTATCGAGGACATTATACTCACCACATTATACAGTTTGCTGTGCGATAAGTGACTTCTGGTCAGCAATGTAATTCCCGATCATTATAAGTCTGCATGCGGATATTCAGGACACATGCTGGCGGTACGGTCCTGTCCAAGGAACTCGTAGGACTTGCTCTCATCTGCTATAGTGTTTCTATACCATTCTCCTCCTGCTATGCGTGTAGGTTGGGCCGTTTTGCTGGAAGGCTTGCGTGTAACCTGAGAGCTTTAATAGGTCTGGCATTTAAAGGGACAATGCCTGCATTCAGCATATTAATGACGGAAACACAACAGGGCTCAGTAACGGTAAATGTAAGCCAACAACCACATCTGGCTGCATTTTACGAGAAGTTTTATGGAGAAAATCTCTCTCCCCCAATCTATGTGCTCTGTATGTGCACTGGTATCCCACCTACGATAAGCCTGTGAGGGGCGCACATCTCACCAAGGCAAGTACTGAAAAAATACAGGATATTCCGGCAGCTAACTGTCCCAATTAGGTAACTTCTCAGTGATCGGTCATCAAAAAAATGACTAATTGGTGAAGTGAGGAATCAAAATATATAATATATATGTGAAAAATACGTTGATTCAACAATGACTAGATGGAAACAGGATGCTGGTAAAAATGCCAAGACTTTTCATTACCAAATTCCATTCAAAATACATTGATCGAGTAGGTACAGAAGCAGCTGCCCATTCTTCTTGGCACAAAGCCTCCAGTTCCTATAAGTTCCTGGGCTTTCTTACAGGAGCTGAGCGCAGGAAATAACACAGATGGGACCATGCGTTTATGTATGTATGGTATATAATTATGCACATATATATATATATATATATATATATATACACATACACATACATACATACACACGTGTTTTCTCATGTTAAATCATAATGACCACAAACATCCAAATAACCCTGATCAAAAGTTTACATACCAGAGTGATTTTGGCCTGATAACATACACAGAAGTTAACACAAATGGGTGTGAATGGCTAATAAAGGTAACATCCTCACTGTGACCTGTTTGCTTGTAATCAGTGGGTGTGCATAAAAGCTGAGTGAGTTTCTTGGATCCAGACAGACTCTTGCATCTTTCATCCAGCTACTCGTGTTTCTGGATTATGAGTCATTGGGAAAGCAAAAGAATTGTCAACAGATCTACAGTAAAAGATAGTTGAACTATATAAAACAGGAAAGGGATACAAAGGAGATATTCAAGGAATTTATAATGAAAGTCAGCAATGTTAAAACTGTGATTAACAAATGGAAAATTAAGGGCTCTGTAAAAACCAAGCTATGATCAGGTAGACCAACAAGAATTTTGGCCACAACTGCCAGGACAATTGTTTGGGATAAAAAGAGAAACCCACAAATAACATCAGTTGAAATACAGGGCTCACTGAAAACTAGCAGTGTGGCTGTGTAAAGATGCACAATAAGGAGGCACTTGAAAACACTTGCATGGTCGAGTACTTGCATGGTCGAGTACTTGCATGGTCGAGTACTTGCATGGTCGAGTCGCCAGAAGAAAGCCATTACTGCACAAATGCCATAAAGCAGGGTTCCCCAACTCCAGTCCTCGAGGGCCGCCAACAGTGCATGTTTTCAGGATTTCCTTAGCATTGCATGGGTGTTGGAATCATCAACTGTGCAGGTGATTAAATTATCACCTGTGCAATACTAAGGAAATCCTGAAAACATGCACTGTTGGCGGCCCTCGAGGACTGGAGTCGGGGACCCATGCCATAAAGTATCTCACCTATAATACGCCAAACCGCACAGAGACAAGCCGCCAAACTTCTGGAACAAGGTAATTTGAAGTGATGAGACCAAAATCAAACTTTTTGGCCACAAGAAAAAACGTTACATTTAGAGAGGTGTCAACAAGGTCTATGATGAAAGGAACACCATTCCTACTGTAAGGCATGGAGGTGGATCGCGATGATGTGGGGATGTGTGAGCTACAAAAGGCACAGTAAACTTGGTCAAAATTAAAGGAAAAATGAAAGCAGCACGTGATCAGCAAATACTGGAAGCAAATTTGCATTCATCAGCCCGGAAGCTGCGCATGGGACGTCCTTAAGTATAATGACTTTTTTTTTCTAAATGTGAACACAGCTCCGCCCTTTTCGGCCATGTATTTTTTTCCCATCTCCTATATAAGCAAGTCCTTGGTTACCCCTCTCCACACACAGCAGTTTTTAATTGCAATGAGATGACACAGAGTTAGGGTCACAGAGCTAGGGACCCCAATATAGAGATATACCTTGGCAAGGTATTGTGGCTCAGTTACATTGATCAATGCGATTGCTAAATATCTCTATTTTCCTAATAGTCTTGGCAGGTATGCATATCATTATTCACATGTTCACTTTCCAGTTAGCAAATTGCATTTTTCATTATAATTGTCAGCATGCTTGTAGCATTATACCATTATCATATTATTGGATGTGTGTGCAGCCTTCATCTTTATTGATTATGTATTTTTTGGCTTGCACTCTGTATACATATATACATATTGGTGCTCACTTCAGTTATCCTTTAGTATTATTGGGACATACTGGGATGTTCCAACATGACAACGATCCAAAAAACAAGGCCAAGTCGACCTGTTATTGGCTACAGCAGAACAAAGTGAAGGTTCTGGAGTGGCCATCTCAGTCTCCTGACCTCAATATCATTGAGTCACTCTGGGGAGAACTCAAGCGTGCAGTTCATGTAAGAAAGCCCAGGAATTTTACAGGAACTGGAGGCTTTTTGCCAAGAAGAATGGGCAGCTTTACCATCTGAGAAAATAAAGAGCCTCATCCACAACTACCACAAAAGACTTTAAGCTGTCATCATTGTTAGAGGAGGCAGTGCACAGTATTCAGAAGTGGGGTATGAGAACTTTTCATCAGGGTCATTTGGAGGTCTTTGGTTGTCATTATAATTTAAAAAAAGAAAAAACACAGTAGTTTGACTATAAATGGCTTCACCCAACCACTAACCATGAGTGGGAAAAAGGGTTTTGTGCTAACATTCATATTCTCTGAAAAAAGGCCAAGAAAGCAAAAAAATCTGCCGGGGTATGTTGTCCTTGCTGCTATGGGCTCTGAAAAGCCTGTGTGGCAGGTACAGGACATTACCGCCCTTGTCACCTGCTCATCACCTCCAGCCCGGCTTGTCTCAACTGCCAACTGTCATCTCTCCCTGGTTACCATAGTGACCAGGCTATAGAGGATATTGACCAGACATCCTCCAATACAGTCCCTTGCCAACACTTATACCACCACCTGCTGGTCTGCAGTGGTATTACAGAGCAACAACTTACAGTACATTTTACAGAATGACACCAGGCAATACATCAAATCATAAATTATTCTACAGACTCCTATGAATGCAGAAACTTTTGTAATGGCTTCTTCTGGGTCATTACATAATCAGTACAAATTAGTCTGTCCTTAGCCAAAACGAGCAGAGTTTAACACCCCCCCCTTCCCAAAGCGGACAGTCATGTTTTAATTGGGGTCATAGCAATCAGGATTTGAGGGTCTTCATTAGCCAACAGCAATGCAAGTAGTTATGCACCATGGACATGTGCGGAGAATGAAGGTAGGGGTTAGGGGATGCTTGATGTGGAGATTTGGGCAGGTCCCAAAAGGTGAGGTAAAAGTTCTCAGACAATCATGTTTGCCAACTATAAAAGGTTTCAAGTATCGGAAAGTCAAAAACAATTGAATACTATCCCATTAAAGGGGGCCGCGCCAGTATATCTTTTTTTTGCTAAAGGGAATCTTCAGTCCAACCTCCCCCTTAAGCCTGATATGGATTCAGAAACAACCATAACTGCCTGTAGTCACGAGTACAATGATCCGCACCGGGGACTGTAGACGACTACAATGATCCGCACCGGGGACTGTAGACGACTACAATGATCCGCACCGGGGACTGTAGACGAGTACAATGATCCGCACCGGGGACTGTAGACGAGTACAATGATCCGCACCGGGGACTGTAGACGAGTACAATGATCCGCACCGGGGACTGTAGACGAGTACAATGATCCGCACCGGGGACTGTAGACTAGTACAATGATCCGCACCGGGGACTGTAGACTAGTACAATGATCCGCACCGGGGACTGTAGACTAGTACAATGATCCGCACCGGGGACTGTAGACTAGTACAATGATCCGCACCGGGGACTGTAGACTAGTACAATGATCCGCACCGGGGACTGTAGACGAGTACAATGATCCGCACCGGGGACTGTAGACGAGTACAATGATCTGCACCGGGGACTGTAGACGAGTACAATGATCCGCACCAGGGACTGTAGACGAGTACAATGATCCGCACCAGGGACTGTAGTGTATCATGGTGCATTACATGGTGCTAAATGACGTCAGCCCTCCCCAATTCCCGTCTCTAGGCCTCACCCTCAGCTATAGTACAGAAAAGTGATTAAATATAACTATGTCCTTTATGGAGGTAAGTAGCATTAATTTACATTTACAAGAAGAAGGGTGCAACCTCAGCCTGACTTATTAACCCACGCATCACTTCAGTTATTTTCTATTTAGATTTCTTAAAAGGGAATTTCCACTTATGTCAATAAGAAGACAATAGAGGAGTACAAGTCCTTCCTTAAGTGGCTATCGACACTGTGCAGGCCACTGGCACAATTTAAGGGTCTTATGCCCCCCCATACACAGGTGGTTTTTGGCTGCCATCTCCCCCACACACACAGGTCATTCGGCCAAGAGGGAGAGCCATCGCCTGACATCTCTGGTGGTGGCTTATCTGCAGAACAAAAGAATCGGCATCCTTAAAGGGGTTGTCCACTTCTTATTCCCAATGTTTGCCCCCATTAAAGTAAAAAAAAAAAAAAAGCTCACTTGCCTCCCACAACGGCGCGGTTGCAGCAGTGTCGGCACTCACGTGAGGTTACACGAGCCTGTACCAAATCACCGCCGGCTTCCCTCTCCCAGCCTTCAGACATACAAGTAATTCACAGAAAGTGAGTGACCATCTGCAGCTCTTGAAGTGGGAGAGTGAGTGCCAACATCACTAAATCAGTGCCGGTACAGGAGGCAAGTGTAAGCTTTTCAATTTTACCTGAGGAAAACATTAGGGATGAGCACGGCCTGCCCTAGTAGAGGACAACCACTAACTCCCCAATCAGTGTTTCTGAGCTCCCATAGACAGACTGCAGACTGAACCCACAGATATCGGTAAGTTTGGTCTATATTTGTCTAATGTGTATGGGGGAGGGGGGAGTCTGCTCATCTAAATCTAGTATTTTAGTACGTTTACCATCTCTGGCTGAGAAGCAGCATGCTGCAGCAGCAACCTCCCTCATTATTTGGTCATAAACAGTGTGATCAGATACGGTAAGTTAAACCCGCGCCTCAGTCTAGTCAACCCTAGAAGACACAAAGAGGACAGACAGGTCTTGTTTTCCCAAAGCTTCATTCTCGTGTTTGTTTTTGGTGTCTTAGGGTGACGTGTAACTGCGTGTTTACTTTATGACTTTTTTTCTGCCCTTCAATGGATATTTAAACGTCAGATGGTGACGTCACCATCAGCCACTGTCACCTGTATTATGACCAGGTTTACACAACTGTACTTTCAGTCTATGTAATATCTGTGTGCACAATGCACCCCCCCCAGACAGAGGGAATGAAATGTCGGCCAACTTAGGTCCACACGAGATATTTTCCACGTGGGGGAAAAAAAACCCAACATACCGTACATTAAAATGGACAAAAAAAAAATAGTAAATCACAGGCAGATCCTACACCCATTCACGATGCATCTGGGCCAAGTCACATCTGCAATTTGGGGACATGGCGAGCCCCATTATGTTAACACCCGTGTGATCACAGCAATTCATTTTTTTTTTCCGTACGTGCCTTACAACTGCAAATCCCAGCTCAGCCGGGTGTCTACCAACCTAAACCCATAAGGATGGTATCAATCTTTTTGGAAACTGCTGTAATGAAGGTGGGCTTGCTTGTAGGCCATGTTACCATGAAACGTAAACACAGAGGGACCAACTGATCAAAGCTTTTACATAGGAAAGGAAAATTGGAGTAAAACGTTTGAAAAAGTCATAAAAAAAAATTGCACAAAAATTTGGTGACTTTTGGCCTTTTTACACCAGTTCATGGGTGGAGCTAAGGACTTCTTGGAAAAGACCAAGGAAATTAGCACCAAAAACCTCTGAAACTGTATGGCAGTATAAGGCCGAGGCCACAAGGGGGTTATGTGCGATCCTTGCATGACATTCGGCTCACGCTCGCAGCACATCGGAAGCCGAGGGTCATACGAGGAGGGGACGGAGGGATTTCTCTCCCTCTCTCCTCCGTTGCCGGCTGATGCGAGAATCGCACTGCTCTCGCGTTCCACCGGTGTAACGTGAGAGCAATGTGATGTTTCTCTCGGCCCCTAGACTTGAATGGGTGCAAGTGGAACAAGACCGGGTACACCTGCTGCAACTGTTTTCTCGGTCCGATTAGGGCTGACAAAATAATCGCTCATGGGAGCGGGCACAGACTAATATTGGTCTGAGTGGAATGCGATTTTTTTTATCGCATTCCACTCGCACCGTTTTTCTTGCCAAGTGTCCTAGGCCTAATTGGATTACTCAAGAAAGCAACAGGAATAAAATAAGACCAAAAACTGGTTACAGGTTCTTTTAAAAACTGACCCCACAGATGACATTAGAGCGTACTACTTTTGGAGGGCCCCTTTAGCGTTTATGGGGATCACATGCTGATAGCGAGCAGCACGGATATAATCAGGTGTATGAATGGGTGCGCCGCTGGAGGCCACTGACTATAAACTGTAGTAATGAGGTTTTTCTAATCTTATCATGAAGATAACACATATCCACAGTAGCTACAGAGAAATCACTAGTGAAACATTGACCCGGGCACATTCCCACAATGAACCACAGATCCTGATTACGGACTGCACCAAGAGAAAGTGACTCAAAGAAAGTGAATTAGAAACCATCTACGATAACGCTTCCCCCTCCCCCCAGCTAGAGATTAGTCATTGTATTGACCACTGAGTGAGGTATTGTTCTCTTTCATCACATCTATGAGAGACTCCCTGGTTGTCTATGATAATGATCTTCAGAGATATACAATATGTTTAGCACTGTAGTCACATCATCCAGACATGTCACTTGAAGCAATGATCACCAAGCTATGACTTGCCTACTTTGGACACATCATACAAAGAGAGCAATCACTGGAGAAGGACACATCATGTTCGGGAGAATCGAAAAAACAAGGTGAAGAGGAAGACCAACCACCTGATGGTTTGATACTATCAACAAAACGGTGGAGAACACCTTGGTGGACCTATCTTGGATTCCACAAGATCGATCTTCCTACAGAGCGTTCATCCATCAAGTCGACAAGGCTCGAGATCGTAAGATCGATCTGAAGGACGTTAAAAAAAATATATATCACATCCTTACAGCTGTATGTAGGCAGTTTTCTCTTCTATCAGCCACTTCACATTCAAAAAGAATGGAAACTATCCCTAGAGTTAAGCTGGAGATTCTCATCGATGTCAAATGATTTTGGTCATTTGGACTTTTGGCCACTTCATACTCCAACGTTCCTTCAACCGAGCTTTCAAGCATTGTCAACACGAGGAATAGAAAATAGGTGTCTGCCAGTCAGTTATTTCACCCAAAAAGAAAAGATCAGGCATTGAAATTCCAATGGTCCGAGCCTTCTCAACGGTCCAAGCCTTCGCCCCTCTCCCCCAAAACATCATCTGTCAGGAGAGCGTCATCAGTCCCCCATAAAAATCAGATTGCCACCCAACCCCATTGAAATCAACAGGTTTGATGGACAGTCATGAAATTTATATGGGGGTCTCTGGAGATATAGGGTCATGTCACTTTTTTCCTCCTCTGCTGACTGAGCACAAATGATTGTTTTCTCCAGCCTCATTCTTCCATGCCTAGGCAGCTGAGAACATTTATGTCTTCTCCTGTCACAGCCCTTCTCCAGCAACTCCAATATTTGGGCTGCAATCACACTTGCGTGCGTGTGACTCACGCAAGCATGGCATAGCACTGCCTGGACCGGCTGCAGGCTCTCTTGAAAGGAGCATGTCAGCTACATATAAATACATGAAGCTGCGGCCGGTCCGGGCAGGGCAATGTGATCCTCGTGCAAGTCACATGCAAATGTGACTCCAGCCTTATGCTTACAATACAGCTCCTCTGTCAGTTGAGACACAGGTCTTGGGAGCTGCGTTTCATCATACTACAGCTCATCCTGACGTGTGACTAGGATGGGCTGCCGTTTGAATTAAGCGACGGGGGCCCATTTTATTACATTTTTGGAGGCCCATCCTTTAAAAGCAGTTATGCCACTGTAAAACCGATCTTGGTCTTAATCAAGTATACAAAATGGTGGTAATAGGTACCGGTAATCCCTTTTGTATTTCACATTCTGGTTGCAGTTCGTGAATAAGGACATTCTTCCATTTAGACAAAACTCTCACAGCTGGGGTTTTTACGACAGAGCAAAACTCCATCCTGTGCTGCTAGAGGACCCTAGAATCTGCAAACCCTCAGCTGTGAGCAGCATAACTTCTGCGCAGGGCTTTTAGTCTTTTAATATATTAGCAATTCTATAAGCACGCAAGAGCGGATACGTGAAAGGCCCGGCCTGTCCCAGCACGTCGTGTCAGGCCCCACTGTATGCACGGTGTAGGGAAGCATGCAGGATGCGCTATAGGGGCTAGTCCTTGTTTGCTTACCCATTAACCCTTCCCTTGCTAAAAGGGGCCTCTCGGTGCTTGACTCCAACCTCTGCTTTTTTTTTTTTTTTTGAGAACATGGATTTTTAAAGACACAGGTATTCTATATATTAAGATACACATACAAGGAAAAAAAATGGCTATAAACCTGACCCCAATAGTAGGGAGTTCACAGCTGTGGCCAAGTGTTTGACCCCTGGGATCATAAGACTTCTGTGTAATTTCTCCATCTTGGTTGTAGAAGAACCCCAAAATATTAAGACCCCCCGCCACTTATTTGCTTAAAAGGATTGTCCAACATGATCTCCTCTGCATCAGGAGGTGAGGAACGCTGATGGTTGCTGACCTCCAGATGCAGAAGTGATAAGTCCTCACCTATTGTACCATCACCCATTCCCTGTAGACTGTGAGCCCTCGCGGGCAGGGTCCTCTCTCCTCCTGTACCAGTCTGTCTTGTACTGTTAATGATTGTTGTACGTATACCCTCTTTCACTTGTAAAGCGCCATGGAATAAATGGCGCTATAATAATAAATAATAATAATAATAATAATAAGTACTGGACCAAGCATGTACTTGTCCTATTCACGGAATTAGAGTCCATATGCATTAGTGGCCACTGAACGTGTCCGGGCTGTGGAGTTCTGCTCCACTCACTATTTCCATCCGGCTGGTAAGGGCTGACCGTGAGGGTTGCTGACCTCCAGATGCAGAAGTGATCAGTAATGGACAATATGCACCATTGGCAGGTATCGTGCACTTGTCCTA